>NW_004955604.1:162774-174814 GCF_000276665.1 Chinchilla lanigera
AATAAAATAAAAAAAAAGAAAAAAACAATAAAAATAATGTACAAAACTTTAAAAAATAAAAAAAAATTAAAAAAAAATTAAAAAAAAATTAAAAAAAAAAAAAAACTGTGCTGAGGGCTGCTGCCCACGCCCTCCCGAGGACAGGCTGGCGCGTAGGGCAGGACAGCGCCTCCCGTCCACCTCGTTCACCGGCTCGGGTACCGTGTGACGCTGGCTTTTCCCTACAGTCAGATCGACCGGGGAAGATACCATGTCTTCCACTCAGGACATCGAGACAGCCGTGCCCCTGCAACCGCAGACACTCGGAAAGGAGGACCCCGGGACGGCTTCCGGAAGGGGCCTGAACGCGGGGTGCGTGTCTGCGGGGGACTGAACACAGTGTGTCCTTTACTGGAACAGGAAACATTTAAATTTAAGCAGCCTGTATTTTTCAATCACACGTTGTGTGTGGCATGAGTGGATGGGGGTATGAGTATTCATGTGCGTATGTGTGTGTGTGTGTGTGAGGCCTGCGGCCTAGGGATAAAACCGCAGCAGTCTCTCCCTCAGGTGCGTCTGCAGCTGGGAGGAGCTGCCCCTCTGCTCGGTGAGTGTCCCCCACGCCCCTCTCTCTCCACCCTGTTCCTCTAGTTTTGCCGGCCTGCTGTCACCCACTCCTTCCTTCCTCTGCATTTCGGGCCAAGCCCTTTCTGGCCAGGAAACCCCAGCCCGCGACTTCTGCTGTCCTCGGATTCCGCCTGGCCCTGGGCTGGGAAAGCTAAGGGCAGAGCTGTCCAGACGGCGGGGCCAGCATGGCACCGGGACCTCCTGCCACTGCTGGCCTCGGGCGGGTGTCTTCCCGCCCGGTCCTCATTTCTGCATCCCACGATGGGCATCACACACTGCAGTCCCGGTGCTGTCAAGAAGCGGGTACGGGGCCTGCTGGAGACCCCACCCCAATATGCAGGACGCAGCAAGTCCCGCGGGGACTCAGGGAGCAGTCACTGAAGTTACACTTTTGTCCTCTGTGATTCTGTGTTTTAAAATTATGGTAAAATTCATATAGGGAAAATCACCTGTGTGTGTGTGTGTGAGAGAGAGAGAGAGAGAGAGAGAAAGAAAGACAGGGCCTCGCTGTGTAGCCCAGGCTGGACTTGAACTCACCCCAATCCTCCTGCCTCAGCCTCAAGTGCTGGGGCGATGGGCGTGCGCCCCACAGTGGGCTGAGAAATCACCGGCTTAGTGCGCTGCTCAGAGCACTCCCCGCTCTGCTCTGTAGTCCCAGAATGTTGTCACCCCAAACGGACGGACACGGCCTTTCTTCACTCCCCTTACCCCTCCCAGCCCAGCCCTCCGAGCTGTCACTGAGCACGTGGACAGCTGTCCATGCGGATTATCCGTCACCACTTTACAAGTCATCGCAAACGGGAGGCGGACGCTGGGTCTGGACCTCGGTCTCGCACGCCTGTAATCCCAGGAGGATCCCTTTTTTTTTTTTTCTGTCTGTCTGTCTGAGACAGGGTCCCACTGTGCAGTTCAGGCTGGCCTTGAGCTCACTTTGTAGCCCAGGCTGGTCTCGAACTCACAGCGATCCAGGAGCATCACTTCACCGAGGGTTCCAGGCAGGCCTGGGCTGCAGAGAGTGAGACCCTGTCTCAAAGAACAAAGACAAAAATAAAGTAAAATGATATAAAGCGAGAGGTGTCATTTACACAGAGTAAATGCCCAAACCTTGCGTTACAGGTATCTATCATCTACTATTATCTATCATTCTCATCTTCAGTGTCTATCCGTCCGTCCACCCACTCGCCTATCCATTCTCTCCAGATAGAAGCGTGGACTCTGCAGCCCTCCTCCCGGTCCCCTGCGCCCTGCCCAGTCAGCGTCCACCTCCCCCGGAGCTCCCCTCCTCTGCTTTCGCTGCAGGCGTGTTTGCCCCCGAGCGCTCCTGTGTGGCCTGTGCTCTGCCTCCACGCCTACCTTGTGCAGGTCTCCTCCCGCGGCCTGCGCTTAGCCCGTCCTGCGAGGACCCGGCTCGTTATCCGTGCACCCACTGGTGGACGTTTGGGGTGCCCGGGTGGGGGCTTTGTGTGGGCGAAGCCGCTGTGCTCTCTGGACTCTGCACACCCTCCGTCTTTTCTCTTGAGTTTGTGCCTGGCCCCGTTGGTGCTGGGTCCCAGGACGGGGGCCGCTCCATCTTAAAGGCGCGGGTTTTCCAAAGGCGTTGCTGCCTCTGGCTTCTTTCTTGGTTAGGGGCCAGGGCCCTCCTCCGCGGCCTGACCCACGTCTCCCTTTCCCCAGAGCCACCCCCACCACCTCCCTCCAGCCCAGGGCTGGGCGCACAGCTGGGGGCTCGGGGAGCCTCCCTCCCGGGGTTGCTCCCCGCCCCCCTTTGATGTGGCCAAGCTGCCTGGGCCGGGGCCCCACCCATCTACCGGGCTCATGCCCCAGGGCGAGCGCTGCGGGCAGAGTTTGTGTCCCACAACTGAACATAAAAGGTGAGTGGTGTTCGCAGTGAACTGCCAGACACATCTTTATTCTGAGTTCAGAAACGACTGTGTGTGGTGTGTTTTTGAAACAGTGTTCAAACACTGCATATTTAGGCTGGCCTTGAACTCACTATGTAGCCCAGGCTGGCCTCAAACTCTTGGTGGTCCCCCTGCCTCAGCCTCCTGAGCGCTGGGATGATAGACCTCTACACCAGGCCCGAAATTACTTTTGCATCGTTTCAGCTTGGCCTTTCAAACACAGTTGCTAGCGACTACATTTATATTAAAAACGAAACAAGAACCCCCTCCAAAAGCAAAGCCCCGGCCCAGCGTGGGCCTCATCTGCGCTCGAGGACGTAGCTGCGGTGGAAGGAAGCAGCTGGGATGCAGAAATCCTCTGGGGCTTTGTGCTTCTCCCCAGCCGCTGCCTGGACCCTGCACACCCTGCTCCTTCAGGGTCCTTTCAGCCCGTGTCCAGGGACCCCCGCGTGTGCCCCAGAATCTCCAGGGTCTGGAGGGTGCAGCGCTCCTGTCTGCGCGGGAGGAGCCCTCGCACTCAGGGGTTCGTCTGTCCAACGCCCGAAGTGTGAAGAGGGAGATGAGGGCTGGCGGTGAGCGGGAGCCCCAAAGCCAGCACAGCGCGGCTCCTGCAACCCAGGGTGGAACGAGGCCGCCCGTCCTCCCGCCCGCCCAGCAGAGCCTCCCGTCCCTCGGCAGCCGACGCCGGGGTGGTCCTTGAGCTGCTTCCCCTGCTGTGTATGTCTCAGTAACCCCGGCGTCCTTGTTGTCCTCACAGTCTGCACGAAACCGTAGACGTCGGAAGACCCGTGGGCGGGGCGGAGAGAAATCGCAGCGCAGCCTGGGTTGACCAAGCCCCCGGGGAGCCGGGCTCTGGCTGCGCGGGCCTGGGGCCAGGGCCTCGCCACGCCCCTCCCACCGTGCTGATTGGCTCAACGCTTTGCTCAGCATCAGCCTGTTCTGTTGTAGTGAAACTGTTGGCAAAAGCCTTCCGTTAGCATCAAATTAAAATCCGGTGTCTGAAGGCAGCCGGAAGCGGAGGGGTGGGATTCTAGCTAGGCGCGCTCGCTGCCCAGGTTCGGGGCCGCGGCCCGCACTGTTCGTTTCTAGGAAGACCATCGGTTATGAGAGAGATGCAGGCCAGGAGCTTCCGAGAGACGGCCTTGTGCTGTAGCCAAAGCTGTTAGGAGAAGGAGAAACGCGTTAGGAGAGCTGATAAAAGACAGTGAAGAACTTCTCTTCTGGCCTGACTGGATGTTTTAATCGCCCTCCCTTCCAGCTAAAATCATTACCTATAACACTAGTGGGACATACTCTACATTCAGGAAAAACCCTTCTGTTTTGTTTGGGTTTGGCTTATTGAGACAGGGTGTTGCTCTGCAGTTCAGGCTGGCCTTGAGCTCACTATGGAGCCTCAGCTAGCCTCGAATCCTCCTGCCTCAGCCTCCCAAGTGCTAGAATTACAGGCATGTGCCACCATCAGCTTATTTTGGAAAGATCATTCTGCTCCACCTCCCCTGCCCTTAAAAAAACTGCAAGAGCTGGGTCTGGCAGTGCACACCTGTAACCCCTGCACTCTGGAGGCTGAGGAAGAAGGATCACTGCGAGTTTGAGGCCAACCTGGGCTACAGTAGTGAGTTCGAGGTCAGCCTGGACTACACAATGAGACCCTGTCTCAAAACAAAACACTACGAGAGAGCTGGGTGTGGTAGTACAGGCCTATAATCTCAGGACTCAAGAGGCTGAAGCAGGAGGATCACCTTGAGTTTCAGTTCAAGACCAGCCTGGGTAGCAAGACCTTGTCCAAAGAAAGAAGAAAGGAAAGAAAGGAAGAAAGAAAGGAAGGAAGGAAGGAAGGAAGGAAGGAAGGAAGGAAGGAAGGAAGAAAGAAAGAAAGAAAGAAAGAAAGAAAGAAAGAAAGAAAGAAAAAGAAAGAAAAGAAAGAAAAGAAAAGAAAAGAAAGAAAAGAAAAGAAAAAGAAAAAAGAAAGATCCAAAACACCTTCAAGAGAAAATTAAGTCCCTGTTTGCAGTTTAGGGATCTAGTCTGAATTTGTAAAATAATGTGACCTGCTCAGACTGTAGATTTAAGGAACCGGATTTCAGCGCAGGGTCATCTGACTCTAAAACACTGAGGCTTCGGCAGAGCTGTGGGGATCAGTGGGGCGGGGCGAGGGGGCGGCGTGCAGATGGGGGCAGGGGTGGGAGTGGCGCTTCCGTTGGGAGGGACCCGAGCCGGAAAACTCTGAGCAGGTCAGAGCAGCTCAGGACTTCCGGGGCAACGGGGCCACGGAAATGCAGCGCCACAGCAATAAACAGAGCCTAGACGAAGCCAGCTCGCCCGGGCCTGGGCCTTGCACTTGGGCTCCCCGGGGTCCGGGTGATTCTCCAACCCCAACCTCAGGTTACGCCTGGGAGCTTTCCTTCATCGCAGCGGTCCGGGGAAGAGCCCTTTAGCTGGGCTGCGGAGGGATCTGAGGGGATTTATCGAAGCCTGCGCATAGTCAGGTACCTTTTCTCCTGCATAGTTACAGAGTCTTAGGAAAACCCCGCCAATAGGGATGTCTCAAACCTCTTCCAGGAGGGTGAGGAGGCTGCATAGTGAGGCTCATTAAGGATGCTTCTCTGCTCACCTTCCTTCTCTGACTTAATTAGGCACTGATCCAGTAGGCATTGTATAAATATAAAAATGTCACCCTTTTTAGGGCTGCGTAGTACTCCCCATGGGTGGGATAGCACATGGATATGTGGATGTAGAAATAGCTCTAGAATCAAACTTATTCCAAGGAACTGGTTCATTCAAGTACAGAGACCAGGAAGCCACATGATCGTGTCCCTGTAAGCTGGAGACCTGGGAGAGGTAAGGGTGTAAATTCCAGTCAAGGGCAGAAGACCACTGCCATCTCAGATCAAGCTGCGGGCAGAGAGACATACCCAACCTCCCTCCCCTTTTTGTCTGCTCTGCCTGGGCGAGGGCAGTTGGCTTCACTCAGCCCGAGGTTCCCTAGAGACTCGCACCAGGCACAGCCAGAAACGTTTCACCGGTCCGACAGTGCTGCGGGGCCCACTGGCGCCGGGTCCCTCTCCCGGCTCTGCCAGCTCCGCCCACTTCCTGTCTATACGTTTGGTGCCCAGGGCAGCCTCTGTCCCTGGTGTCCCGCTCACTACTGCCCACACTGTATCCGAAGAACCACCAGAGCCTGTGTCAGAACTCCCTGCCGAGGCTGGGGGACGCCCCACCGGTGGCTGGGCTCAGATTACTCACTTACAGGGCGCAGGGCACTCCCATCTTTAGGCTACGGGCTACTTCCCTTTTCAAGATATGAAGTCTCTCTTTTTTTTTGGCGCTTGCATATAATTTTAGCACAAAAGCTTGGTAACTTCCTCTTTTCTAAGACACAAAACCGTCTTCTCCGTGGGGGACATCCCCTGGAAACACAAGCCTCACCAGCCTCCCTTGCCTTAGACCCAACCCTTTATCATGGCAATGTGCATAGACAGTCTGATATTTGGGGTTTTTTTTGTGACACTGGGGATGAAACTTGGGGCCCTCGCCCTGAGCTACACCCCCAGCTGTTTATATTATTATTATTATTATTTATTTTGATGTAGAGTTTTGCTAAGTTACCTAACCTGGACTCAAACTTGCAATCTTCCTGCCTCAGCCTCAAAGAGTGCTGGGATTACAAGCGTGCATCAGGACATCTGGCTCAATATTGACTTTTTTTTTCTTTTTTTGTTTTTTTTCCAGTACCGGGAATTGAACTCACAATCTCGCACTTGCCAGGCAGGTGCTGTGCCACTGAGCTAAATCCCCAGCCCCTCAATACTGACTTTAAATCAGGCAAAATGGTGTCAACCACTGTTGGGTTAATATCCCTTAGTTATTGTGAGCTGATCAGGTCCACAATCTCCTGAACAAGTGTATGGTGAAGGATGAATAAAAAGAGGCAAATGGGATGATTTCAGGGCTCCAGGAGGACCAAAGCCCTCTCACAGAATTCGAGATTCTCTCGGGGCTAAGACCTAGACCTTCTCTGGGTGGCCCGTGTTTATTTGGTTATCAGAAGAAGGGAGGAGGGCTGGGGATTTAGCTCAGCGGCGCAAGTGCCTGCCTGGCAAGCACAAGGTCCGGAGTTCGATTCCCAGCATCAAAAAAAAGTGGGGGGAACAGAAGAAGGGAGGGGAGTACTCAAGGTGAGAAGCCAACTGATTAATGGAAGTCCTGCTCAGGTCTGCCTTGTAGTGGTCACTTTGTCTGTGAGAGGTCGGCGTGTCCAGCTTGCTTCCTCCTTGAGTCAGGGGTGTGGACACCAGTGAGGGGCGTCCGCCGGGATCATCTCGCGCAGCAGCTCCCACCTGGGCCCACTGAAAAGCGCAGGTGCCTGAGCCTGTCCCCGAGGATCCCAACTTGGTTTCTGCAGCTAGCGGTGTGCGCTGGGCCTGCTGCCCGTGCCGAGGGAGACCAAGCACCAGGGTGCAAATTGCAGAGCCACAACAGCCTGCGCAGGCAGCCGTGTTCAGGAAACAGGGTGTGTGTGTGTGTGTGTGTGTGTGAGTGAGTGCTGGCTCCAGCTGGGAGATCCATTCAGGTTTTTGAGTCTTGCTAGAAGACGCCAAACAGTGCACTTTGCTCCTTGTCTTAGTTACTTGTCTTGTTGCTGAGACAAAATACCCAACACCCCAAGTTAGAGGGGAAAGGTTTATTTCGCTCACAGTTTGTGGAGGTTTCAGTCCATAGTCAGCCGGCTCCAAGGCAGGGTGGCACCGCAGAGGAGAAAGAGTTCATGGTGGGCAGAAGACATCCAAGCAGCAAGGGTCGACCACAGCTCGTTCTACCCCTGAATCTTCTCCAGGCTACTCACACCCTCAATCCTAGTACCCTTGACCCTAGCACTGCACCCTGAGTCAATTCCAGTGTTACCTGTCTAGATCCAGCCACCTCTGAAAAGCCCCACCTGTGGCTGCATAAGGCTTTGGGGGACATCTGGACACAAGCTGTAACACCCCTTTGGGACATCGAGAGGTGAAAAGCTCGGACCAGAGCCTTTCAGAGCAAAACATAAGGTTGGCGCCACTAGCTTTTCCTGGGGATGGGGCCCGTACCATCTGTGAGCCAAACCCTTAGCCCAGCAACGGACGCTGGTGATGATCCTGGAAGCTGAGTCAGTCCCGTGAGAGGAAGTTGGGGAGCCACGGTCGGACTGCAGCCTTTCACATTCTTGCAAAATCTGTCATGCTACTACTTGGTGTCTTCGTCTGTTTTGTGTTGCTATAATAAACTACCTGAGGCTGTGTGCTTTAGAAAGAAAGAAGTCTGACTTACGTCTTAGCTCTCATTGCTGTGTCTAAATACCCGAGACAATCAACTTATAAGAAAGGAAAGTTTACTTTGGCTCAGAGTTTGAGAAGTTTCGGGGCTGGGGATTTAGCTCAGAGGCACAGCGCCTGCCTGGCAAGCACAAGGTCTTGAGTTCAATCCCCGGTACTGGAAAAAACAAAACAAAACAAAAAAAGTTTGAGAAGTTTCAGTCCTTGGTGGCTTGGCTGGGCTCCTTGGGCCTGCAGCAGCCCAGTTCACCATGGCAGGAGCACATGGTGGAAGAGACTGCTTTCCTCATGGCAGCCAGGAAGCAGAGAGAGGGAGAGACAGGAAGAGCGGGATCCCAGTGACTCCTTCAAGGGTGCACCACCAATGACCTTCCTCCCGCTGGGCCCCTCCTGCTAAAGGTTCCACCCTTCCTGGTAGCGCCACATGCTGGTGACCAAGCCTTCATGGGGGATCACTCCTGGTCCAGACTCCAGCAGCCTGGGGTTCAGGTGGCTGGAAAACCCACACAGCCTGTGCTGCACATGCTGAGGGTCTCCCCATTACAACACGGAGAAACCGAAAGAAAAGCAGCAGGTGCAGGAGGGCCAGGCGTGGTGGCAGGCGAGCAAGGCGTGAGGCGGGGCTGGGCTCCCTGTGACAACCACTCGCTCTGAGGGACCAGCCTGGCCCCGTGGAGACTGCGTAAGCCCAGGCACCCCTGATCTAGTCTTTTTTTTTTGGGAAGGATCTCAGTATGCAGTTCAGGCTGGCCTTGAACTCACTTTGTAGCCCAGGCTGGCCTCAAACTCACAATGATCCTCCTGCCTCAGCCTCCTGAGTGCTGGGATTACAAGCATGCACCACCACGACCAGCTCTAGTCATTTCTTTCTTTTTTTTTTTTTTTCCTAGTCGTTTCTTAAAGGTCCCCTCATCACAACACTGTTCTGGGACCAAGCTTCCAACACCCGGGGCTCGGGAGACACCCAAGTCACACCCAGGCCCCAGCCCTGGCGTTTGTGGCTGACGCAGTGTGCACCAGTCCCCGCATCTTGCGGCTCCCGTGGCTTGAGGTACAGGCAGTTCTACACACCCTTTAAAGATGTTACAGCCACGTGCTGCCCGTCTTTATTTGCGGGTCCCCAGTGGGTACCCGTGGGTGGCCCGTCAGGAACCCGGCCACACTGCAGGAGGTGAGCGGGCAGAGCTTCACCCGTGCCCCCCGCCGTCCCCCCAAGGGCAGCCCTGCCCGAGCCGCGCCTCCATCAGGGCGGCAGTGGCGCTGGATTCTCTCAGTGTGCGAACCCCCCCGTGAACTGCACATGCGCGGGGGTGTAGATACACACAGGAGAACCTAACACCTGACGGCCCGAGGGTGCTGAGGCCTGACGCTAGGTGCTGTGTGCAGTCATCCTGTATCACAGACGGACTAACAGAGAAAGGAAGCGCTGCCCCACCCGGTCTGCGGGAAAGTTGTTCCCTTCCCAGTCCCTGGGGCTAAAATCACCAGGCATCGCTGACCTGATGCCCTAGCCAAGCAAGCTTCCCGGTGAGTGGTTCCCCATCCCGCAAGACTTGCAGCGGACTCCGGGGCCTAGCAGGGTCTCAGGGGCACTGGGGCAGGCTGGACTCACAGTCAGCAGCCTGCCCTGGCCCCAGCGGGGGTGAGACCCTCACCAGGCTCTGAGAACTGGTGCTGCTTAGGGTGGACGAGGGGAATGGGAGGATCTGTGGGGCTGCTCAGGCCCAGGCAGGGAGCCCTGGGAGGGGACGGCAGGCCAGGAGCCTCTGGACGCTGCCTCGGTCAGGACCAGCACGGGGAGGGGACGGCTGCCCAGCGCGAGGGTGTCACGGGGCTTTCTCCTGGAGACCGTGAGCCGTGAGCGGTGACCCAGCCACGCCCCTGACTCCCCCAATGTCCCACGCCCCCTGGCTCCCTGGAGCTTCCTCGCACCCCGTGCTGAGCTCCGCTCCCTTGCAGGACCCCTCCCCAAGCCCAGCCTCAGCGCCTGGCCCAGCTCAGCGATGCCCAGCGGGAGCAACGGGAACCCGCGCTGCACGAGCCTTACCCGGGCCGCCTCCTGCGTCCACATCCAGGGAGCGGGCGCCGCGGCGGCCTCCTGCTGCTGGTGACCCGTGAGCAGGGGGCCTTCCGGGCTTCCCACGGCAGCGGGGCCCTGGGGCTGAGGCGCAGGAGGACACAGGTCTGGAGCCGAGTACCCTGGACTCTCCCGGCACGGGACCAGCGAGACCGTCCTGAGTGGACAGAGAGGGAGAGACAGGGCCGCAGACGATGCCAGGAAGTTGGGGCTGGCGGGGGCCGGCTTCTCCCCGTCACCCTGCTGCCCTGTCCCGCAGGGTACCCGCCCACACCTTCCCTCCGAGCCCACCCGAGGACCAGGTGGCCGCAGGAGGCAGGGTGACCATGCAGCGCCAGATGCCGATGACAGGGCGCGGCCGGCCACGCTCGCCCTGCTGAGGGCCGGGACACCATCCCGTGCCGCAGCCCCAAGGAGTCGGACTTCTCCCTGCAGGACGTGACAGCCACTGACGCGGGGACCTACGGCTGTGTGTGCTACCGGCCCCAGGCTCTCTTCCGGGTCTCACACCCTGCAACGCCCTGGAGATCGTGCAGACAGGTGAAGCTGGCAGGGTTTGGAGGACAGGGCTTTGTGAAGCCAGAGTTGCTGGTCTGTGTGTGTGTGTGTGTGTGTTTGTGTGTGTGTCTGTGTATGTGTGTGTGTCTCTGTGTGTATGTGTGTGTGTGTGTGTGTTTGTGTGTGTGTCTGTGTATGTGTGTGTGTCTCTGTGTGTATGTGTGTGTGTGTGTGTGTCTGTGTGTCTTTGTATATGTATGTGTGTCTCTGTGTTTGTGTGTGTGTCTGTGTGTGTGTGTGTGTCTCTGTGTTTGTGTGTGTGTGTGTGTGTGTGTGTGTGTAGTGGGACTGAATTGAAACCAGGACTTTCGGGCTGAGTCTCACCCCCAACTCTTTGGGGGACGGTCCCATTAAGTCTCTGAATTGCCCAGGCTGGTCTTCCACTTGCAGTTCTCCTGCCTCAGCCTCCCGAGTGCTGGGCTGAGAGGCAGACGGCATCATTACAGGCAAATCAGCAGTTTTGCAGTTAGACATAAAGCTGCTCTGGTCAGAGGCGGACAGCTCAGTGGCTGTGTGCTTGTCTAGCATGCAAGAAGCCCTGGGTTTGATTCTCACGCCAAAAAAAAAAAAAAAAAAAAAAAACATGGGGGAAGGAGAGAAGGAAGGAAGGAGAAAGACAGCCCCTGCCCCTGCCCCTGCCCCTGCCCCCCTGGGCACTCCGTCTGCAGGGACTGCTGTGCTCTGCGACACTGGAGGCGACCCTGCACCCCTGGGGTGGCGGGCCCGGCACAGGCTGTCCCCCGGGCGCCTGCGGTCTTAGGTCTGCCGCTCTGCACCCAAGATGAGCCCCTGATGCGGGAGGGAGAGGGGGAAGAGGTGAGCGGTGGGCACCAGACAGAGAGCAGGTGATAGAGGAGGGCTTGGGGACACCCCGCCCCCCAGTGCTCCCAACCCCAGCTTTGTTTTCTGAGAGAAACTCTCCAGGGAAGTGCAGACGGCTCAAGGAGCCAGGGCAGCTTCCCGGAGCCCTGTCCTTTCTCAGCTCCCCCGGGGGTCGTGCCCGGAGGTCACTCGGTGGGGACCCTGGTCCTGCTGGCCCTGGGGGGCAACCTGGCTGAAGCCTGGAGCAGCCGCCGGACCCCGGTAAGACCGGCTGCATGCTGCACCTTCTCCCAGGTGGCTGTAGACCCGACACTCTCCTCCACCCAGGGGTTTACTGAGCTTTAATTAACAAAAAACAGTGGGATATTTTTAAAAACTGTAATCTATCCTTTTTAATTACTTGCAGTAATATGTATGGCAGGTTTTAGTTCTTCTGTTTTATGTATGTTCAAGATCTGATTTTAAAACTTAATTATAGAATCTTGGCCTGGGGATATAGGTCAGCAGCACAAGCACCTGCCTGGCAAGTGCAAGGTCCTGAGTTCGATTCCTGGTACCAGAAAAACAACAATAACAACCAAAAAAAACACATCATTTGCTGGGTGTGGTGGCGCACGCCTGTAATTCCAGCACTCGGGAGGCTGAGGCGGGAGGATTGCTGCGAGGTTGAGGCCAGCTTGGGCTACAAAGTGAGCTCAAGGCCAGCCTGAACGGCACACTGAGACTGTCTCAAAAAAGGAAGGAAGGAAGGAGGGACGGGGGGAGGG
>NW_004955604.1:174914-195738 GCF_000276665.1 Chinchilla lanigera
AAGAGAAAGGAAAGAAAAGAAAGAAAGAAAGAAAGAAAGAAAGAAAGAAAGAAAGAAAGAAAGAAAGAAAGAAAGAAAGAAAGAAAGAAAGAAAAAGAAAGAAAGAGAAAAAGAAAGAAAGAAAAAAGATAGTTCTTATACTACTCAATTCACATGTCATTCTTCAGCGTAGATTGTTGGGAGTGGCTGAAGCTGGAAAGTACTCACAAGTGCAGGACGAAGGCAGCCCGAGAACACGGGAGCTCCTCGAAGCACGGAAACAAGCCGCTGTAGCTTGTTACCTGATTGCTGGGCAGAGAGGCGGAAATTAACCAATCTCTGGAGGGTATAAATAAACGCTCTACCGGTCTTGGGTAGTTCCCCTTCTCTGTTCAGAAGAGAGAGGTCCTCCACCTGATCCCAGCTTTTTGTCTCTTGTCTATTTTTCCCTCATTCGTGCCACTGTTCCTTCCCGGGGCACAGGAGGAACCCAAGGATCTGTACAGTAGATCATGACATTTTATTTATTTATTTATTTTTGGTGTTTGTTTTTTTTTTTTTTTTCTGATACCGGGAATCGAACTCACGACCTCGCGCTTGGCAGGCAGGTGCTGCACCGCTGAGCTAAATCCCCAGCCCTGATCATGACATTTTAAATTCATGAAGTTATTAGAAGAATTTTCTTCAAATTCACAAAGGAAAGAAGCATATGATTTCCAGCACTA
Organism: Chinchilla lanigera; assembly: GCF_000276665.1. NCBI lineage: Eukaryota > Metazoa > Chordata > Mammalia > Rodentia > Chinchillidae > Chinchilla > Chinchilla lanigera. The sequence continues at coordinate 175,619 of NW_004955604.1, forward strand.
AGCTCACAACATAAAACATTTCCCCTAGAAAAGAATCAACTGAATTGTTTGATTTTTTTTTTCCCCACTGGTAGAAATGTAGTGGAAAACATTAAAATAAGTGAAGGAAATACGCACAATAGTATATTAAAGAGGGTATGTGAAATTATAAAATTGAAACAACTGAAGTTTTAGAGATGCCTTACTTTCTTTCAAATAGTTATATTCCCGTATAAGATTACTGAATAGTAAATACAGAATATATTTTACTATCTTTTTAAAAATTGAACATTTTTACTATAGAGAGTGTTTGTGTGTGTTTGTTTGTTTTTGAGACAAGGTCTTGCTGTGTAGTCCAGGCGGGCCTTGAATTCACTGTGTAGCCCAGGCTGACTTCGAACTCATGGCACTCCTCCTGCCTCAGCCTCTTGCATGCTGGGATGACAGGTGTGCACCGTCCATGCCTGCTTTAGTGTATGTTTTGATACATATGATATTTATTTGTCAATTTTACCTCAGTGAAGGGGGGGAGGAAGCGACCAGCTGTACACTGAGTCGTTTCACTAACTGTGAAATGAGCACCACAGAGCAGCTAAGGAAGCTGTCCCCGTAAGGTGCGCTTTGCAGAACTTTCAGTTACCTGGGGCAGCCTTCCTAACTCTAGTCCCGTGCTGTACGTTAGACCTGCATGGGCTTTGCCGAACACCAGACTGTACCGAGGGGACTCTGCCAGTTTCCTGCATGGGCACAAATGACATTTTTTTTTTGAGACAGAGTCTGACTGTGTAGTTCAGGCTGGCCTCCAATTCCCTGTGATCCTCCTGCCTCAGCCTCCCAAGTGCTGGGATTACAGGTGTGCGCCACCACGCCCAGCTTTCATAAAGAATCTTATAAAATATGTGTCCTGTATTATGTTGTTCCCCTTGCAGAACCCCAACTACAACAGCATCCAAGCAGGTGGGCGGGATGCACACCGCCACAGGTGTGGACGGAGAATGCAGCTCCGTCACAGCAGCCGGGTGGCAGGTGCTGGGTGTTGGCCCTTGTCTCCGCCGTGCCTCGGCTCACGGCCCAGGGACAGTTCCGAACCCAAGACGGCGAGGGTCTTCCTGAGGTGCTTCTGAGGCCACTGAACTTCCTGCCTTCGGTCATTTCCGTCTCTCTCCCACCCCAGCTCCCTGTCTCTGTGTCTGAGACTCCCACACCAGCCCTACCCGTGCACCCCAGCTCCTCCGCTGTCACAATGCATGTGGGACATGGCTCTGCTTGGCCCCCAGCCCCGAGTGTTGGGATCACAGGTGTGCCCCAGCTGCAAATGTGCCATTTTGAAAGAGAAAGGACAGAAAATTATTCTTGGAGCTGGGCATGGTGGCATATGGTTGCTATCCCAGCACTCAGGAGGCTGAGGCAGGAGGATCACTGTGAGGTTGAGGCCAGCCCTGGGCTACATAGTGAGTTCAAGGCCAGCCTGAACGACATAGTGAGACCCTGTCTCATAAAAAGGAAAGAGAGAGAGAGGAAGGAAGGAAGTAAAGAAGGAAGGAAGGAAGAGAAAGAAAGAAAGAAAGAAAGAAAGAAAGAAAGAAAGAAAGAAAGAAAGAAAGAAAGAAAAGAGAGAAGGTGATTGTCAGACAGGTGCCTTCAGTCCCCGCAGCACCGCAGCAATCTGCCCATGCGGATTTCTCCGGACTCCGCTTCCTGCAGGCTCAGAGCACCGTGTGTCCGTACGCAGTCCGGCCCTGGCTGTGTCTCGGTCACCCCTGGATTCCAGGCCCCCCCGGGCAGTTCACTTGATTTCCCTGTACTTGGCTGTGAATTTTCAAAATGGAGACAGTGAGCTGAGCTGAGAAGGACGTTTGGGGAGCAGCTGGCTCTCACAGGGGACGGAGGAGCTGTTTACGTGGGATGCCGCATGTGCGCGCAGGCGCGTGGAGCCTCTCCTGCTGCCTCGCCCGGGATGGGGAAGGGAGGGCCCCGCGGCCGGGATGCTCCTGGATCCAGACTGTCTCAGCCTCCTGGCCACCTGCTGGGGGTGCTCGCAGCCAGGAGGGAAGGTCCTCGTCCCGGGCACAACACCCGGCTCGGCTCAGAGGAGCAGAGCTTGGCTTTGGCTGGCAGTCCAGGCGCTCAGAGGGAGCCGCTCAGGCAGGGGGACAGGAAGCAGAGAGAAGCGCGTTTAGCTATAAACTCATCAGCGAGGGCTGCACCCCGGGATCCAGTCACCCCCAAAGCTGCACCTACGTGAGTGGAGATGAGGTCCCCTCAGTAGGGAAACCCCCTCTCCCGTTTCCTGGGTTCAGGAGGGGGAGAACGTGCCCACAGACGGTGGACGGACGGTGCTGAGGTGCGTCACACACCACACACACGCACAAACACGCACACACGCGCAGTAGCCCTGGGCCACCGTCCCCCACCCCGGCCTCCTGTGCGTCCTTCTGTCCCCTCGCCCTCAGATCTTCAGACCCCTTCTTTCTGTGCTTTTCTCTCTCAGAGAGAGCCATTCTGAACTTCCCATGCAGGAGCCCCAGCAAGGGACAAGGATGGATGAAGAAGTCGGGGGAAAGGGAGCCCTGCTGTGGACTGTGGCTCTCTCTCCCTCTCTCCCCTTCTCTCTCTTTCTGCCCTGCAGAGAGGCACAAGCCGGAAGGGACCCCTCCTGTCACTGGTCACTGCCGGGCAGGTCTCCCGGCCCGCGGGTTCAGCCCGAATTCCGCTGTGATCCGCGCGTCCCACGCACACAGCAACACGGGCCCAGGGAACACACACATGCTCTGAAGCCCACGCTTCCCGGCTGTGTGCCGTCTGTCACCCTTGGGGTCTTAGGCAGATCAGAAAATCCCAGTTTCCAAGCCTCCTGTCCTCCTGTCACCAGCGGAAACCCAGTCCCCTCCGCAGCACCAAGTCAGCCGCGTCGAAGGCAGATGGGGTTTCTCAGGGCCCCTGGGAAGTTCTGGGTGTCAGATGGTCGGTGCCGACGAGCAGAAGGCTGGCCCGGTGTGCGCCTCCCTCTTCTCTCCCACGGAGAGCTGTGGATCTCAGCAGCGTTTTCAGGGCGCAGAACGACACGGGGCTCTCCATCCAGGCTGGCTCTGGCGGACCCCGGCTTTGCAGAGCGCGCTGGGCTTGCGTGGTCGAACTCCGCGCCCTGTGAGCAAGGCCTCTGTCCTCCCTCCCGGACTCGCTCCTCGGATCTAGTCTATTTCAGACGTTTCATTCATGGCGGCCGTTGACAAATCGTAGTAACCATAGACGGTGGCACGGCACTGCCCGAGCAGTAGTCTCAGGACGGCGGCTCCCGGCCTCAGCGCCAGGCACTCACTGGCTCCAAGGTTTAGGAGCCCCAGTAATGCCCGGTGGGCAGAGTCATTTCATTACTGCAGAGCCCTCGGCCTCCTCAGAACAGCGCTGCAGAGCAGGCGGATCGGCCCAGTCCTCCGACCAGGGCCTGCTCCTCACCTGCGGGGCCTCGGGCAGCGGGCGGCAGCCTGGACAGCTGTGGTGCACTGGAACTGCATCTAGTGGCTGAGGAAGTGGATCTGAAGCTCAGCCTAATGTAAAGAACGTAAGTTTGAGGAGCCGTGTGCAGGACGGGTAGCTCCAAGCACAGGTGTGTGTCAGGCTCCTCCCCAGCAGGAAGACGCCCAGGGAGAGGGCTGTGCAGACCGAAGCCTGGGGCGTCTGCCCCGCCCAGGTCTTGTGACCCCGCCGCGCTGGGACCGTGGCAGGACACGACCTATGCGACCTATGTATGCGCTGGGGCACTCGGCGTCCACCTTGGCTGCAGGGTGGACCCCAGTGAGCCTGACCCCTGCTCCCTCGTAACCTGGATCAATAGATTAACTTGGTCACCTCAAGGAAATCTGATTCCCTGGTGGATTATCCAGGCCCAAGAGCAGCCCGCCCCCCGCCCACCCCGGATTTCTCTCTAGAACAATTCAGGGCAACAACCAGCCTTGTGGTCCACTCTCGGCAAGTGATGAATGAGCTCTCCTGGAAAAGCCTCCAGAGAAAGGAGATGCTCCCGGCTCACCTGGATGCCGTCCCAGCCAGTGAGCTATGCACCAAAGAAGTGGAAAGCAGAGGAGCCACAATGCGGATACTAAGCCAGGCGCGGTGACGCACACCTGCCATCCCAGCACTTGGGAGGCTGAGGCAGGAGGGTCAGTGTGAGCTTGAGGCCAGCCTGGGCTACAAAGCAAGACCCTGACTCAGAAACACACACATAGATGTCAGCGATAATGATACAAAAGTAGAAAACGGGCATGTCACAGATGTAAGTGCTTGATCATAATTGAGTGGTCTTTTAAATTTATTTTATTTTATTTTTTTTTTTTGGTTTTTCTCCGGTACCGGGAACTCACGACCTTGCGCTTGCCAGGCAGGCGCTTTTGCCGCTGAGCTAAATCCCCAGCCCCCTAAATTTATTTTCTTGCTTCATTTCTTTTTCTTTTTTTTCTTTGTCCTTTTTGAGACAGGGTCTCACTGTACAGTTCAGGATGGGCTTGAACTCACTTTGTAGCTCAGGCTGGCCTCGAACTCACGCTGATCCTCCTGCCTCAGCCTCCCAAGTGCTGGGATTACACACATGTGCCACCACACCTGGCTTTCCTTTCCTTTCCTTTCCTTTCTTCTTTTTTTAACTCAAAAAATTTGTTTTGAGCAGGGTCCCGCTGTGCTGCCTAGGCTGATCTCCAACCTCTGGGCTCAGGGGTCCTCCTGCCTCAGCCACCAGCAAGTGTGTGTCTTTCTAAATAAAATGAGAACATTCAGTCCTGAGGGCAGAACATCGTTTACAGCACTCAGCAGAGCTGTGAACTGTCTTGTGTCTGAAGGGCGTGGTGCGGGCCGGGGAGGTTGGGGGGGCAGGCAGTGCATCCCCAGACTCTGCCGCTCAGGAAATGAACTGCAGCAGCTGTGGCCTGCGGCAGGACAGGGTCTTGGGCTGCGTTGTTCCCCGACGCGCCCGGATCCTCGGATGCTCTCAGTGGGAATTCCATACGTCACTGTCGCACGACTGAAAAATAAATAAAATTCTCTCTGTTTTGCTTCCCTACCTGTTGCCCATTGCTGGATAAATCCAGCGTGGTAGTGCACACCTGTGATCCCGGCACTTCGGGAGGCTGAGGCAGGAGGATCCCCAGCTGGATTCCCTCCCGCACAAGTCAGTGACTTAGGGAAGCCCTGTCTCAGTCAATCAGCAGAATCACCCATGCGGGGACAGGTTGCGGCTGCTGCAGACCAAGAGGGTTTACGAGAAAGTAACCATGTGAGGTGACAGACACATTAATCTGCTTCATTGCAGTAACCACTTCACTGTCTATGTGTATCCCAGGGCCTGCAGTAACCCTCTAAAATGTATCTTGAAACAAAGTAAAAAGTCAAAGGATACTCTGCAATCAGATTTGTAAGTGTTGCCTAGTACCTATAATTAAAAAAAAAAATCCACTTATTTGAATATATCTTATGTTTGTTTTTGTTTTTTGAGACAATATGTTGCCCAGGCCTGATTCGAACTCATGGTGATCCTCCTGCCTCAGCCTCCCTAGTGCTGGGCGTACAGGCCTGCACTACTACATTGGACTACTCTATTCTTTTTACTTCTACCACTCTTGATCTTTCTCTCTCTCTCTTTCTCCTTGCACTGGGGATTGAGCCCAGGGCTTTCACACTGAGCTATATCCTCAGCGCTTGTTGTATTTTATTTGGAGACAGGGTCCCATTAATTCCCTAAATTGCCCTGGCAGGCCTTGAACTCTGGATCCTCCTGCCTCAGCTCCCGGAGTGCTGGGGTGACAGGTGTGCACCAGGTGTGCACCAGGCCAGTGAGCTGTCTTCTGTCTTTCATAGAGAATAATTCACTTATTGTGAATTATTCCCATGCACTTTCCAATGCTTTCATTAAAACTGGCCCCTGTTGGCGGCCAGTATCCACACACACACAGAAGGACCCACACACGCTCTTTGGCATTTGCTCATACTTACTACATGTGGAATTAAGTTTCCCCTACGACGCGGATCAAATGTTGCGTGTAGGTGGGGATTCCCACTTCTTCTCGGCCTACAGCTCCCTCCATGATTAGCTTTGTTTGGTCTTTGGCTGGAAACAAGAAAAGGAAAAGTCCAACTTGTAAACACTTCCGCAGAAACAATGGGGAAGGAAGGAAGGATCCAAGTTCTGTAGATAAACTACGGCAAAGAGCGGAGGGAGGTCCGGACACCGGATACCGTCCCCTCTGAGGGACAGCTCAGAGCGGCCCCTCTGGAGCGCTGCTGCCCCGGGGAATTTCCGAGCACGCGCCGCCGTATTTGGCCCAGCCCTTGCTGTGTCTGTGACAGACAGTGACCCTTCTGGGCTTACTCTTCTTCGATCTAGCTAGAAAAAATACATATTATTTTGTCCCTTTAGAAGCTGCAAGAAAACCGACTCACGAAAGTTTTAAGTGCAGGAGAAAAACAAACCAAACCTTCGTCCTTCCTTTTACTTAATAACCTGTAGCTTAGGGCCGCCAACGGGCCGGGAGGCAAAGCTTCAGCCACTGGGCTCCTGCAGGGAACCTGAGAAGAGGACAGGTCGGGGTCAGCATGGCTCGAGTCCTCCCCACGGGGTGACAGGTGGGTGGAGGCCGAGGGAGCCCCAGAGGGAAGAGGCGGGGATCCGCCGTGCTCACCTGGATCTGCCCGCGCTGGTGGTGAGGAGCCGGGTTCTGAGAGCCAAAGGGTTTGCTTTTCCAGCATCCTGCGGGGACAGCAGACTCAAGGCTGACACCACTGCCGACTTTGGGACCGCGGGACAGGGGTTTTTCTGAAAAGAACCTGAGAAGTCATGTTCATTTTTTTAAAATTTTGAGACAGGGTCTCACTATGCAGTGTAGGCTGGCCTTGAGCTCACTGTGTAGCCCAGGCTGGCCTCAGACACTTGCAGAAATCCTCCTGCCTCAGCCTCCTGAGTGCTGAGATGACAGGGATGTGTTACCATGCCCGTCTGTGAGGAGGCTGAGGCAGGAGGATCACCACGAGTTTGAGGCCAGCCTAGGCTACATATCGAAACCCTGTCTCAGACAAACAAACATCCCCTGTGAGGAAGGCTGACTCGGTCTCAGACTTCTGGCTGGCCCCGGCTTTGTGCTGTGAAGTCTCTCCCCAGCCTGGGGAACAGCTTTAGCATCTGGGCCTGGATAGCCTCCCATCATCAGGGTGGGCACCAGGGCAGCTTGTGTCGCTTTATTTTTTTGAGTCAGATGCCAGAAAATAAACCAGCGTCAGCTCAGTCATTGAAAGGCGCTGGGCAGGTTGCCTGCAGCTGCGGCCGAGAGCGGTCAGCTCTTTATTTCACACCTGGGCTTCTCCTCCCGGCTGCCAAGGCCTTGGACGGGTCACCTCAGGACACGCGGCTCCCGCTCCCCGCTCCCGCCTGCAGGTGGCGCTGCTGCGCCGGCGCCGGGAGCTCTGTGTCCCTCCAGCCCCGGGCGCGGAGCCGGCTCTGCCTGGGGTTCACGCCGGGCCGGACTGCCCGCCCTGGGCTCTGCTCTCCGCCCGCGGAGGAACTGTCCTCGCACCGCCATCCCCCGGGGGGAAACCGCCACCCTCCACCGCCGCCCACCCCCCACAGACGGCAAAATTAAACACACTCCTAATCTCGCTGGGAGCCGAGGCTTACGCCTGTAATCCCAGCACTCTGGGAGGCTGAGGCGGGAGAGTCGCAAAGTAGAGCCCAGCCGGGGCACCTTAGCAACTTAGTGAGACTCTGCTTCAAAATTTTGAAAATTAAAATAAATAAATAAGGGCTGGAGATGTAGCTCAGCATGAAGGCCTTGGGACCGGGGTTCAATCCCCAGCGCAATAAAAAAGAATTAAAATTTTAAAAATAAATAAATAAGAGTGCTTGGCGAGCTGAGGGCTTTGCCCTGAACGACCCTGGCCGGGCTTCAGACTCAGGCGCCTTCTAACCTCTTCCCACTCTGCTTTCTCGGGTCCCGCTTGCCCTTGAGGAAGGCCACCGAAGCCAGGATCCCTGCCCCTGAGGCAGGTCGCAGTATGCGCGGCTCTTCCCCAAAACCTGATGCGACTCCCACTCCCGCCCCCGCCTTCCTGCCGGAAGTAGTTCCGGCCCGCAGTGGTATCAGGCTGGTCGCGGGCCTTCCTTCCAGGACGGCTCTGTGGGCGCCCCTGAGCCCGAGGGAACGCGTGCACACGGCCGCCCCGTTTCCCACTCCGCTGCCACCTTCTGCCCAGCCGTGTTTCCATGCCCGGGGCCACCCGGCCGCACCTCTCAGCAGAAACGGCCACTTTCCACGGTCTCGAGGTCCGAGATTCTTCAGGCTCCATATTATGGAAAACTTTGATGACACAAACCTGTTTTTTTGTTGGTTTCTTTTCTAAGACAAAGTCTTGTTAGGTAGCCCAGGCTGACCTCAAACTCTTGGTGATCCTCCTGCCTCAGCCTCCCAAGTGCTGGCATCACGGGCATGTGCCACCGGGCCTGGTTTAATGGAACAAACCTGTTGCGCTTTTGTCTTATTTCCTTGACTTTTGTAACAGCAGTGTCGGCTGTGACCCTGGTGATGGGGGGGGGACAGCATCTCCCACCCCTACCTGCACCCAGCAAAACCAAACCTTTTAGCAAGTGAGGTGGCCATCAGACGGCCTTGAATGGGCGCCCTGGATGCGTCGCTCCAGGCTCTGGGGCTTTCCCTCCGGGGTGCCCAGTCCTCACTCTCCGCCCTCCAAGTCTGCAGCCCCCAGAGCAGTCACAGGGCACAGCCTGGGTGCCGGCTCCCTCTGACCCGTCACAGCCCTTCTCCTAATGATTTCACCTCTCCAGTTACTTCTTGGTGTTTACCAGGCACCTAAGACATGTGAGCCAGAGAAAGTCCACCACTGATTAAAAAAAAATTGTCCCCAGCTGGGCATGGTGGTGGACTCAAGTAATCGCAGCACTCTAGGAGGCTGAGGCAGGAAGATCGCAAGTCAGAGCCCAGCCTGGGCAATTTAGCAAGGCCCTGTCTCAAAGAAAGAAAAAATGATAGCCCCACTTCCATGGTGCCTGCATTCTTTGGGGAGGAATCCACAGTGTTTACAGACTGTGAGGAGCTCAGGCCCGGTGGAAGCAGGGTGATCCGGCTGTCACCACAGGCCCTCGGAGGACAAGGCTGAGAACTTTCTCAGCGGGAGGTCAGGAAGGCTCGGCCGGCATCGATTTAAACTGCAAATCAGACTGCAGCGCCAGCGGGAGCAGTGAGAGGACAACCTCGGGGCGTGCGGCCCACAGGGGAAGGCCCTGGGGCAGGAGGGAGCTCGGGCGCAGGTCTCAGAGTGACGCAAGGCCCACGTGTCTGCTGCGGAGCCCGCAGCTCCGAGGGGCTGAGGCCGCAGCTCAGGGCTCCCGGCTTCATCCTGCCCAGGCGATGAGCGGCCGTGAAGGATTCTGGGAGCAGAGGCCATGAGGTTCTAGGCTCCGTCTTCCCCGAGGGCCCAGCGGCTTCACCAGCTGCTGGAGGAGGTGGGGGCGGGCGTGGTGGGTCCCGGCCCCCGCCTTCCTCCATGGGGTTGCAGCCGAGCCCTGGTGGCTGTGGCCCTCCGTCCCTCCCCACCAGGACCGGGAGGTCTCAGAACAGCAGAAAGAGGGAGCACAGAGGGGTGCAGAGGGAAACTCCCAGGTAAACAAGCAATGGACAGACGGACAGATGGATGGACGGACGGATGATTGATCGGATGGATGGACGGATGATTGATCGGATGGTGGACGGATGGATGATTGATGGATGGATGGGATAAGGATGTTGTGTTGGTTACTTTTCTCTCGTTGCTGAGACAAAATACCCAACGCCCAAAATTAAGGAAGGAAAGGTTTATTTAGCTCACAGTTTGTGGAGGTTTCAGTCCATGCTGGGCTGGCTCCGAGGCAGAGTGGCACATGGCAGAGGGCTACAGTTCATGGGGGCAGAACACAGCAGAAACAGCCAGAGCAAAAGGGAGCAATGGCGGCAAGCAGCCTCTTTCCCTGCCTTACATTGTAAGCAGGCTACCCCCACCCAGGGAACACGTAGCTCTCACATAATCTCCATGCCCTCCCCTTCCACAGGCTCAGGATGTATACAAAGTAAGCGCCCTGCCTGGCTTCCTGCTGAGTCACTTAGCCAAACCCCTAGACTCCCCAAGTTGACACAATGTATCAACCATAACAGATGCCCCATGCAGGTCGTGGCTCCCCACTTTCAAAGGCATTCATTGTTTATGTATGTTTGAAATCAACTGCGCATCCATCCTGTATTCAATCTGCAAACACCATAAAAGCAGGGGTCACATGAGGGCTACAACCGAACAAGCCAAAGTCCCCAAATAACCCCAACGCTCTACAAAGGCCCCCTCCTCTCCTGCTTCTCCCCTACTCACCTCTGCCACCGCCCACTGCCCGGCCTCCTGAGTGAGGCCTCAAGCAACATGAGCTAAGTGGGGCAGCGAATGCACACCTATAATCTCAGCACTCAAGGAAGCTGAGGCAGGGGGATCCCCAGCTTGAGCCTAGCCTGGGCAGTTTAGTGAAACCCTATCTCAAAATAAAAAATAAAAAAAGCCCAGTGTGCGGGGCTGGGGATTTAGCTCAGCAGCAAAAGCGCCTGCCTGGCAAGCGCAAGGTCGTGAGTTCAGTACCCAGTACCGGAGAAAAACCAAAAAAAAAAAATAAAAAAAAAAAAAAAAAAAAAAAAAAAAAAAAAAAGCCCAGTGTGAAGGCCTACTGCTACACACACAAATATATACTTATATATAAACATATACACATATATAAACATATATAGTGAAGAAATGCAAGTTTTTGGATTTTTTCCTTGAGGCAGAGTCTCACTAGAGTCTCCAGGCAGACCTCAAACTTACAGTGTTCCCCCTGCCTCAGCCTCCCCAGTGCTGGGGTTACAGGCGTGCGCCACTATGCCTGGCAATGTCTTTTAATTTTTAAATTGTTTGTCCATTCATTTATTTACATAGTACTGGGGATTGAACCCAGGGCCTACCCACCCAGCCTTTCTGTATTTTCCGTCTTGAAGGGTCTCGCTAAGCCAGCAAGCCGCCCAGGCTGGACCTCAGCACTGAAGCCACACGTTGTGGTGCATATAGTCACGGGCACAGGGAGACGAGCAGCTCAGGAACACACCGTGTCCAGGTCACTCCTGGGCCCTGGCTGGACACCTACTCTCTCTGGCGACCTTGGGACACTCCGTGATTTGTAGCCGGAGGGACACATGCTTTGCCTCATAGCAGGTGACTCGCTTTTTCTTCTCCACTTCCGGGAGTCCAGGCACCCTCTCTCCCTCCCTCCCTGCCTGCAACTGAAGCCAGGCTGGCTGGCTTTGTGGTGTGGGGACCCTGCTTGGAGCTGGGGCGTCTCCCACGTGCTGGAGGCCTGATCACCAGCTGTGGTCCCCGGGGCAGGCAGCGGAGCCTTTAAGAGGCGGGGCTGACGGGAGGAAGTGAGGTCATGGGGGCGGGGCCTTGACGGGTATATAAGGACCCTGACCGACTTCCCTCTTCGCTTCCCGGCTGCAGAGTGGGCAGTGCGTTGCGGAAGGCCCTACACAATGGGACCAGCGGACCTGGGGCAGAAAGGCTGAGCTAAGATCAACCTTTCCTGCACATCTGGCTGATTACCTTGGATTTTTTTTTTTTTTTAAATTTCTTTTTTGTCTTTTGGTTTTTTTCCGGTGCCGGGAATCGAACTCATGACCTTGCGCTTGCCAGACAGGCGCTGTGCCGCTGAGCTAAATCCCCAGCCCCCATCCTTGGATGTTTAGTCACAGCCATGGGAAGCTGGCTCAGGCAGGCGGCTGCGGTCAGGCAGGGCGGGGGAGCTCGCCAGCCCTTTCCACCGGAGGAGCAGAGCCGCTCCCCGCCTCCCTCCCACCTCCCTCCCGGGGTCCCCAAGCAGGGAGGGCACCCAGTCAGAGAGGAGAAAGCTGCCGCGGATCTCTTTGCCTAGCACTTATCTCAGTTTATAATTGCACGGTCACTAGCGGGGCGATGTGATGAACATCGGCTCCCCTCCGCAGCCTGTCAGCTCGCCAGCTCCCTCTCCCGCGCTTGCTGTACGCCAGGCCCAGAGGCCCCCGCCGAGTCATAACGACTGTGCAGACCCTTGTGGGCGACCCTCGCGCGCGCAGCTTTGCGGGGATCATCACCGCGTTTGTGCAAGTTGATGCTGCGCTAGGTGCCGGGGCGGGGAGAAGCCCCATCCCTCCAGCACACCACGGGTGAGGCGGTGACCGCGTCCCCAGCCCCGAGACCCGTCCAGGACCGTCCGCCGCCCCTCCAGGTGGCAGGGCACCTCTTGTGAGGACGCTGCCGCCCCTGCTGTAGTATTCCTGCCAGGGGAGCACAGTGCACGGAACGCAGCCACTTGCGGAATGACGCAGAGGGCGCCAGGCTCAGCACGGTGCGCGACTTCTGACTTTGTGGCGGTGCAGAAGCGAGGTGCGTCGGGGGAAACCTGCTCCGCACCTTAAACGTGGCTCCGAGGCGCCGGCTGCCTGTGGTGCAACGCTGTCCGGTGATGCTGGGCTCCTGTCTGCCCTGGGTCCCCGGCCGTGAGGGCGACGGCCCGGGACTGTGCAGTGTGTCACGCTACATGTAGGGCTGTGACGCTTGTGACGTTTGCCAGGTCAGCTGTGTTAAGTGCACTGTTGGGTTAGTGCAGTTTCACCCTGTAATGGGCCTATCTGAAAGTATCCCCATCAGGGACCCAGGAGAACCTGCAGTTACATTTCTAATTAAATATAGACACGTTGTTGGTCAAAGGGGACAGGTCCTCAGCCCAGCTGTGGTGACACACGCCTGTATGCCAGCACGTGGTGAGGCTGAGGCAGGAGGATCCCAGGGAACTGGGCCTGGGCCACTTAATGACTTAGCGATAGACAGCATGATGGCTTTGTTGCTGGGGAGGCTGAGCTTTGAGGTAAGGTGGCTTCACTTCGCTGCTCAGAGAAAAGAACTCCGCCTCTCTGGCCTGCTGTTCCTGGTGCTCCAAGGAGCCTGCTCACTGCAGCAGAGCAGCGCGTGCAGGCAGCTGAGAGGACGCTGGCGCAGCGCTCACACAGGGCCGGCCCAGGTCCTCTTCCTTAGGGACGGGGCCACCAGCTCCCCGCACTCCCTCGCTCCCCCCCCCCGGCTTTTAACACCCACCTGCCTCAGCCGCCCACTGAAACCAGACTTTTCACTCACCAACCCCGAGCCCACCCTGCCTCTGCCCGATGCCCACTCCAGAGCCACCTCCGGGTTTTCAGGGCTCTGTTGCAGCAGCGCCCCCTGCCGGGCCAGCCTGGGACGTCTGGTCACCGCTCTGCTCTGCGGCTGGGGTGGATCTGGGGGTTGCTCTGCCTTCTGGCCGTATCCGCTCAGTCTGTGTCCCCATCACCGCTTCCCGAGGCCACGTCCTCTTGGACCAGGGCCGCCGTCTCTGACCCGGGTCTCACAGCTCTCCCGTTGTGGAGACCCCGTCCTCAAACACAGGCCCTCCTGGCCCCGCGGGCCAGGCCCCGGCACGGGAGGTTGAGGGGCGCCGTTCAACCCAGGACGACTTCTGCGCGCTGAGCCGTCCTGTCCCACGCCCGCCGCAGCCAGCCATGCTCTGTGCCATGAGCCCGGCTGGCAGCATCAGACCCAACAGCGGTGCGGCTCGGGTTCCAAACCTTTAATCCCCAACGCTGTCACAGTCAGGTCGGACCCCTCTGCCCGGCCCCCTGTCCACCCCACGTTGTAGACTGTCCCAGGAGTCTCCCCAGAGCAAATCAATCCGGACTCGGGCAGTGAAGGGCCCAGTCCCCCGAGACCCCACCCGCACCCTGGGCTCTGTCGGGTCCCTGCCAGCCTCCCAGGGAACCTGCATGGGCAGAAAGCCCCTCCCCTGACGCCCCAAATTCAGCCATTAAGGAGAACACGCAGAAGGCGTGAAGGACAGGCGGCCGTGAGTGCCTCGTGGCATCTGCCACGCGGAGAGAACTCGGTTTCCGGGATCCCGTTGATGGCCTCGGGCAGACGCTGTGCCACGTGGCCCTAGGCGGCCGTGTGCGTCCGCTTGGGGCAGAGGGACTCCCAGGGCCGGGAGGGCAGGCTGAGCAGCAGGAAGCAGCCGCCCGCCAGCAGCAGGATGAGGCCGGCAGCCAGGCCGCAGCCCAGGGACCAGGAGAACTCGAAGGCCAGGCGCGGGCCCCGGGCCGGCTCGGGGTCCAGGTCCCCGTCCTTGTCCCCGAGCAGGGCCCACACGGAATGCCGGAACACCTCGACACCCAGCAGGAGCATCAGGCCTGGGAGGAGAGAGGACAGGGTCTCAGGTCCGTCCCCAACACCAGGGGAGCCTGTGCCCTCCCGCCCAAGCACCCACGGTCCCTGAGGGTCGACAGCATCTGCCACAAAACAGCAGAAAACTGCTCCCAGTCCAGGCGCGAGGGCCACGGTCACGGCCTCTCTCTGTGTCCCCCCAAAGCCCCCTGCACTCCGTTCAGGGCAAGGTGCGGTGAGGGTGACCAGGAGGCCACTCTGCAGCAGGCTTGGGGCTCCCAGGCAAGTGGGGCCAGCAGGTCCTGGGTGTGCCCTGAAGGGGTCTGTTTCCCCCACTTCCAGCCTCCAGGGCTGGAGCTGCTCCGGCCCCACCTTCCTGCCTTGGCACCAGGCTAGGACTGCACCCCTGAGCCATGGTAAATCTCCTCTTTAAACTGTGGATTCCGGAGCCGGGCATGGTGGCACACGCCTGTAATCCCAGCACTGGGGAGGCTGAGGCAGGAGGATTGTTGCGAGTTCGAGGCCAGTCTGGGCTAAAAAGTGAGCTCAAGGCCAGCCTGAACTGCACAGTGAGACCTTGTCTCAAAAATACAGAAATAAATAGGAAATAAACTGTGGACTTGGGTCTCCTGTCCCAGCGAGTAGGAGCACAACCAAGACATCCACTCATTTTTCTTTTTCTTTCCCATTCCTTTCTTCTTCCCCTTTTCTTCTTCCTTCCTTCCTTCCTTCCTTCCTTCCTTCCTTCCTTCCTTCCTTCCTTCTTTCCTTCCTCCCTCTCTCTTCCTCTCTTTCCTAGGTATTGAACCCAGGGCCTGTGTACTTTTTTGGAAATTTTGAGCCACAGGTCTTACTAAGTGGCCCTGCCTAGCCTTGAACTTGCCGTGCTCCTGCCTGGCCTCCTGAGCCCCTGGGGTGCAGGCCTGTGCCACACACCCAGCAGGTGACCGTCCCCAAACAGCTGCGCATGTAGTGTGCACTCTGCACTAGGCCTCACGTCAGCCGGAGATGAGGTGAAGCCGTGGAGCGTCGTGTGGGTTCCGTGCAAAGACCTGAGGTCTGGGATCCGGCCCGGGGCATGTCCTGGGGCCAGGACTCATGGACACCGAGGACGATCGTGTTTCCTAAACACGGTAGAGCAGGCTTCATTGTGCAAGCTGGAGGTAAACACGGAGCAAGACACAAATACACAGAGACGAAGCAGTGGCAGCTGCCGGGGGGCCCCGGGGCAGCAGGTGCTGGCGGCAGAGTTTCAGCCGGGCGCGGGCAGTGGTGCTTGGCCCCCCGTGTGAGTGAGTGAACAGATCTCCCGGCGCTCCTGGAGACGGTGAGGGTGGTGGGAGACGGGTCGGGCGCACCTCCCCATGGCTTTTTAGAAAAACCAACAGGAGTGCTCGCTCGGGCAGCACACAAGCTAGAAAACTATACAGGAATAAAGCAATGCAGAATTCAAAGAAGACTCTGGGGAGGCTGAGGAGTAACAATCACAAAAGAGAGAAGAGGGCTCGAGCCCAGTTGGGCAGCGATTTGACCTAAGAAGCGGCGGAAGAAAAAGGAAAAGCGGGGGAGGGATCAACAATGATCCCCCCTGTTTCATCAGCTCCCCAAGACGGAGCTAGCGCTGAGGGGTGGCAAGCCACAGAAAGAGAGAAAAACGCAAAGCAGGAGCGAGACAGAAACGCCCCCCGCAGGGAGCTTCTGCTCCTTTCGGAGACGGAGGGCAGATAGATAAAGCAAGGCTTGCAGAATTCAAACTCCCTGGGGGCGGAGAGAAAGTATAAACACACCATGCAGATAAGTGTGACAGCAAAGGTGACAAAGAGCAGGCAAAATGGGGCATTAAATGGGGTGTTAAATGGGGCATGGTGCCGCACACCTGTGATCCTAGCTCTTAGGAGGCTGAGGCAGGAAGATCCATGCAAGTTCAAGGGCAGCCTGGGCTACATAGCAACACCCTGTCTCAAAAACAACAAAAACAAAGATGAGGCTTAGTGCCATGCAGACGTCCAGAGACAGGCATCTCACTGGCCAGACCTTCTGATTTTGAAGACTAGCCAGAATTGTTTCAGTGATCAGTTTGTCTTTGTTTTTGAGACCTGGTCTCCCAGCGTAGTTCAGGCTGGCCTCGAACTCACTATGCGGCCCAGGCTGGCCTCAGATTCACAGTGATCCTCCTGCCTCAGCCTCCTAGTGCTGGCCCCCATGCCGGGTTCCTCCTTCATCACTTTTAATCAGGGACCTGGAGGGTGCACGCAGCCTGCAGCCTGAGTGTTTTGTTCAAAGGCCCCCTTGAGAGACCTTCTCTGACCCACGCGGCTCAGTGTCCGCAGTGTCTGTGAAAAAGCTGGAGGCCCAGGAGGAGGCTCCGCGCAGCCCCGCCTTCCTGCACTACGTGCTCCTCTTCACTCTCCAGCAGCCGCGGAGAGTGAAGAAAATACACACACAGTGTCCGAGCGGATGGCGCAGCCCCCACCCTCCTGGTTCCGCCAGTCCGTGGAGGGGGACACTGTCAGGAGAGAGCTGTGTCCCCCACGGGGAGCTCTCCAGTGCCTCAGATGTGACCACAGGTGGAGAGGAGGTGCCCGAGGAGAGAATTAAGCTGAGGGGAAGACATCAGGAGCAGCCGCAGCCCAGCAGCCCTGGTGCCCTTGTCAGAGAAGCAGGTCTGGGCACAGGTAGGGGCGTGTGGACGCAGCCATCCGCAAGCCAGGCCCTGCCCACGTGGCACTGCAGGGGTTCCAGTCTCTGACAGCAAGGCCGGAAGTGGGGCAGTGAGGAGCCTGCTTTGGAACGGAGCGGGGGTGGGGTGGGGCTGCTGGGCCAGACGCCCTAGGCTAGCCCGTGGGGCCCTGGGGCCGCAGTGTCCTAGCAGGACTCAGAACCCCATGTGGTCAGTGTTAGGGTCGATCACTGCTGGAGACACAGCCAGACGCCCAGCTGGCAGGAGCTGCCTCCATGAGCACTGGTGTTACGGCTCGAATCCGGAATGCCCCCTAAAAGCCTCGCAGCTTGGGCAGAAGGTTGCGTATTGCATGATGGCTCTAATGTGAGAGACGCAAGATAGAAATACTCTAGGAGAGAAGGTAGGGGATGTGGGGGCGGGTGGAGATGGAGGGGAGCTGGAGAGCAGGCAGAGGGAGAGGCAGGCAGGAGCAGGCGTGAAAATGACCAAGATGCAGAGCTGGGCGTGGAGGCTCACACCTGTCATCCCAGCACTCGGGAGGCTGAGGCAGGAAGATCGCTGTGAGTTCCAGGCCAATCTAGGCTACATAGGGAAGTCAAGACCAACCTGAGCTACAGAGCGAGACGCTGCCTCAAAAACCCAAACCGGGACACAAACAAAAAATCTTCAACACCTGTGAATGCTCACAAGAAAGCACAGATCACCCGGACACGTCTGTCTGTGAGGACCTGCAGAGCCCAGCCTGCCCCGTCCTTGACGTGCAACATCATCGAAGTGATCGCACCTTCTGGTCCGCCCTCACTTGTGGCTGGTGGTACAGCTTACAGACCTTCTCATGCCCTAGCCTTTCATCCACACGTCCACGGCACCTCCAGGAATAACGCAGGCGTGAGCACCACCGTAACACCAGCACCCAGTTCCTACCAAGCTGCAGAGGCTGTGAAAATGGGAAGCATCTTGGCCTTGTTCACCATTCTCTTCCCAGTGGGCCTAGCGCAGCTCCACAGTGGTTCAGCTTGACTGCCTGTGTGACCGGCTCACGGGGCACCTCAGACATTCCTGAAGCACAGGTCCGGTCCCCGGCCCCTGTTTCCAGCTCCTCCCTGACCTCTGCTTCCCAGGTGCCATGAACTGAGCGGTGCTCCTCCACCGTGACTTTCTGCCATGACGTTTCCGCGTCGGAGTTCCCCGACCGCGGACTGAAACCTCTGAAACCGTCAGCTGAAATAAACCCTTCTCCTTCACGCTGGATATGCCAGGTGTTTTGTCCTGAGAATGCCAAGCTAATAACACGCGGGTAGCACTTACTAGCTATCAAATAAACACTTGTTGAACGGAGGGCTGCTGGACAGATAAATGGACGGTGGGAAAGTGGAGGGAAGGAGGGTAGAAGAGAAAGACAGCAGACAGGAAGGGGAGGGGAGAGAGGAAGGAAGATGCTGGACACTAAAGTATAAGTGACCCGTGGGCAGGACAGACACTTGGTAAGCGGGCACTTGGATGAGTGAGTTCACAGATACGAGGAGATTTAAGCTCATGATGAGAACAAGCTCACCCAACTCACACAGCTCTTAAGAAATTGAGTTAAGCTGGGGGTGGTGATGCGTGCCTTTAATCTCAGCACTCAGGAGGCTGAGGCAGGAGGATCACTGCGATTTGGGGGCCAACCTGGGCTACACAGTGAGTTCAAGGCCAGCCTGAACCGCACAGCAAGACCCTGTCTCAATGAAACCAAACAAAAGTTCAGTTAAAGGCATATTACAGCTATGCATGCACCCCTATGTTTGCAGCTGTACAACTTAGAGTAGCTAAATCTTACAAGTGGCCCATGTGTCCATCAACGGATGAATGGATAAAGAGAACGTGATATTTACACACAGTGGAGTCCTACCCCACCATAAAGCAGGATAAACTGGAGTCACTTGCAGGAAAATGGGTGCACCTTGAGACCACAACGTAGGTAAAGTGAATCAGACACGCGGGTTAAATATCACACGGTTTCTCTCTGATGTGAGAGGCCCAAAGTGTAAATAAATTAAAGAGCAAAATAAAAAGCCGATAACAGGCATCAGGGAGCGAGATCCTTTGCAAATCGGTAGGAGACCAAGAGGCGGAGGGAGAGTGAAGCGGGTAGAGGGGCAGGGGGCTTAGAAAGAAGGAAGATGCGGTCTGTGCAAGTATGACTCTGTGAGGAGTGCGCTCCTTGTGTACTGCGAACATGCACCAAGAAATAAAATAACAGCAAAGATTGCCAAGAAGCTCAGGTCCCCCAGCCCGGGGGTTTGTGATTCCCCGGAGCCCTCGGCTGTCTCCGCACTGCGTACCCTCCTGTCCACGGTTGGGCCGCACTGACCTTCTTTTAGGACCTCAACCCCACCAAGGTCCGTCTTGGCTGCCTGCCGGCTGCCGGCTCTCCCCAGGCCCTCTCCAGGGCCCCGTGTTATATATACCGAGCTCCTCACGGTGCGCACGCGAGGAGCGCTCCTCCTCCTTCTGGCACCCCTACCGTCTCGAATTACGGCGCTACCTGAGTTCTGTCTATAGTATTAGTCTGATGGGCGTCTCCATAAAGGCAGGCATCTACCTTGTAACGTGACATTTACACACACACGCTCATGCACATGTGTGCATATACATTCACATGTGTACATGGTGCAGACAGATGTACACCCATGCATGCAGTTGTCAGTAAATTAGATGAACTAATGAATAAACGAGTGAAAGGAATGTGAGTGACAGAATTTTCCCTCTCACGTGGGGAGGTCACCGCGGCCGTGTAAAAATAACAAGCACCTGGTTGTTGTTATTTTCCATTGCCGTGTGACCCAGAGCATGCAGACTGTTGCCCCGGCCTCTCTCTGCACTGGCCTCTACCTCTCCTGTTACTTGGGACAGCTGTGCTCACTTGTGCAAGGCCTGCCTTAACTGATGCTTTCTTTTTCACTCTGTTCCTCAAACCTGCCTAGTGTTTTACAGCTCTGCTCATTTTATTTCATTGCCTCCATCACCACCACCGTCACCATCACTCACCAGCATCACCACCCTTACTACCACTGCCATACCACCACCACCACCGCCACCACCACCATAACCACCACCATCACCATCACCATCACCATCACCATCACCACCATCACCATCACCATCACCACCACCACCACCATCACCATCACCACCACCACCACCATCACCA
>NW_004955604.1:196538-209403 GCF_000276665.1 Chinchilla lanigera
CATCACCACCATCACCATCACCACCATCACCATCACCACCACCACCACCACCACCATCACCACCATCACCATCACCACCATCACCATCACCACCATCACCATCACCACCACCATCACCACCATCACCACCATCACCATCACCACCATCACCACCATCACCATCACCACCACCATCACCATCATCACCATCACCACCATCACCATCACCACCACCATCACCATCATCACCATCACCACCATCACCATCACCACCATCACCACCACCACCACCACCATCACCATCACCATCACCACCATCACCATCACCACCACCACCACCATCACCATCACCACCACCACTACCATCACCATCACCACCATCACCATCATCATCACCATCACCACCACCATCACCACCATCACCACCATCACCATCACCACCACCATCACCATCACCACCACCATCACCACCATCACCACCATCACCATCACCACCATCACCACCACCACCATCACCACCATCACCACCATCACCATCACCACCACCATCACCACCATCACCACCATCACCACCATCACCACCATCACCATCACCACCACCATCACCACCACCACCATCACCATCACCATCATCACCACCACCACCATCACCACCACCACCATCACTACCACCACCACCATCACCATCACCACCACCATCACCACCACCACCATCACCATCACCATCATCACCACCACCACCATCACCACCACCACCATCACCACCATCACCACCATCACCACCATCACCATCACCATCACCACCACCATCACCACCATCACCACCATCACCATCACCACCACCATCACCACCATCACCACCATCACCATCACCACCACCATCACCATCATCACCACCACCACCATCACCACCACCACCATCACCATCATCACTACCATCACCATTGCCGCCACCACCTGTTGCCACAGCTGTCACCACCATATTTGGGTAATTCCTATGAGTCCTCAGTTATCAGCTTAAATGCCATTTTCTGTTTTTTGGTTTTTGGTGCTTTGTTTTGTCTTGTCTTTTTTGAGACAGGTAGTTCAGCCTGGCCTTGAACTCACTTTGTAGCCCACACTAGCCTTGAACTCACAGTGATCCTCCTGTCTCAGCCTCCCAAGTGCTGGGAGAAAATGAGGCCCAGAAAGAAGGAGGAACTGTCCCAAGGTCACACATGATCTGGGGCATAGCTTAGGATACAACCTTGACGCTTGGTCTCCGCTAAAGTCGTTCCACATATGCTGCTCTGAGCCGACAAGGGCCCCACAAGTACACAGTTCCCCAACTGCAGTAGTCGCTGCAGCCGAAAGAAGTCAGGAGTGAGGAGACCTGGTTTCAAGTCCCACCTCCGCCATCATTGGTGGTGTGACCACGGGTAACTCACTGACTTGTCTGAGCATCAGTACTCTTGTCTGCAAAGAGGACAGCGGCAGTCCAGCCCAGACCTGCTGCTACAGTCAGCACTGGGTGTACAGGGGACTGAAGTGTCTGTTATGCTGAGGACTGCATTCCACACAGCATCCTATCTGGACCTTCAACTCCAAGGATGCCACAGCCCTAGCAGATCCCAAGTCCAGACCGCAAAGACTATTTGGAGATGCTCTAATTCTCAGCCAACAGCAGACCCCCCTACCTCCAAGTATACAGCTGTGGAGGGACTCCAGGTCCAATCCAAAAAGGTGTCTGCAGAGCACCCAATTCCCAGCCAAAAGCAGGGCGTAGAATGCTCTCCTTTTTAAAAATTCTACAGTTCTTGCACTCTCTCCAAATCTGGTATGCAAGAGTGCTTAGAGATTCTATCCCCCATCAGGCAGCAATCCTCGGAGACTCCAGATCCAAATCTAAAACAGTATTTGAAGACCCTCCAATCCTCAGCCAACAGAAGGGTTTGGGATTCTCTCCTCTTTGAGCTTACCATAGTCCTTGGACTTCTCTCCAACTTCTGGCACGCAGCAGTGCTTGAGATCTCACCTCCCAGCATGCAACAATATGTACATTCCATTTCCCAGCATGCAGTAGAGCTTGGAGCAACCATCTCCCAGCATGCAACAGGGTGTAGAGATCCCACTTCCCAGCATGCAACAATATGTACATTCCATTCCCAGCATGCAACAGGGTGTAGAGATCCCACTTCCCAGCATGCAACAGTGTGTAGAGAGCCCACCTCCCAGCATGCAACAGTGTATAAAGACTTTATCTCACGTCATACCACAATTCTTGGAGATATCACCTCCCAGCATGCAGTATCTTCCGTCTCCAGATCCTTAACTCTCACCTGAGAGGCCGAAGCAGACAGCTCCCACTCGGAGCAAGAACTCTGCACCTTTACTGAGCACCATGATGATACAGAGGCAGCCCAAGGCCATGAGCACCAGGCTCAGCACTGCTATCACTGCAGCTGCTATGTTCACCTCTGTGAGGAGGGAGAGGGAAGAAGCAGAGAACTTGTGGTGAGGACAGTGGAGAGGACGCCTCTGCAGGAACCCAGAGCCAGGCAGGCGGAAGACCCTGGACTAGAGAATTTTCACGTGGGCCGTCCAGTCTGCAGCGGTTAACCTGGCCATCAACTCAACCGGGTTAAGTGCCTGGGCAATGGGCAAAGCACCTTCTGGGTGTGCCTGTGTGGTGTCTCCACAGAGGCCTGGCGTATGGGCCAGAAGCAGGAGGAGACCACCCTGCATGTGGGGGCGCCGAAGCAATGGAGCCGCGGCCATGGACTGAGACTCGCACACCGTGAGCCTCAGCCAACCTTCCCTCCCCTAGCTGTTTCCCTCCGTGCTTGGCCGCAGGGACAGACCCTGACCAAATCACAGCCCAAGTCCCGCTTCCACCAGTGGAGGAGCCAAGACTCAGGGAGGGTCAGTTTTTCAGGCAGGTCACAGGCAGAGAGCAGCCAGAGCCAGGATCACCACACGCTCCTCCTCATCCGCTCGCCGTTGGTTCACAGGGGAGGAAAGGAGGCAGCAGGGTGTGCGGTGGGCGTGGCAAGGGCAGCTGCCATGGTGAACTGACCCGGGTGGGAAACCCTTCCAGCCGCTGCCAAGCTGGGGACTCCGGAAATGCTGACTCCCGCTCGGCGTTAGCTTCTGCCTCTGGAAAATCTGGGGTCACAGCTGCACCTCCCAGGCCCATGTGAGGATGCCGCACTCACGGGGGTGCCAGTGTGTGCCCCAGGGGGTCTCATCAGAGTCAGAGAAGCTGCCTTGCCCTTTAAATGTGGGCTTTAAGTTTTAAATTGAAGCCAGGCATGGTAGTGCATGCCTATAACCCTAGCGCTCAGTAGGCTGAGGCAGGAGGATTGCCACAAGTTCAATAGCCGGCCTGAACTATATAGGAAGACCCTGCCTCAAATAAATAAGTAAATTAATTAATTAATGAACTTAAAATTGATTTAAATTCAATGGAATTTAAAGCTCCTCTCCCCTGTCATGCCAGCCACATCCTCATGCTCAGGAGCCTCATGTGGCTGCCGGCGGCCACCCGGAGCCACACAGGCAGAGCCAGCTTCCCTTCCGCGGGAGACCCGGGGGCCGGGCGGCTTGAGAGTTGCACTGGGGTATGATGCCTGCCTCTGCTGCTTCCTGGAAGAAGGTCCCAACCCTTTCTGGACTTTTCTCCTCTGGGAACTGAAGACAAAGCCCCCGAGCTTCGGGCTCAAGGCCAGGACTGGACATTGTACGCTGCCCCCTGCCATGCTGAGCTCCGACCAGGTGCCCATCTGAGAAATGTGCACAGAAGGGGACAGTCACTCACCCTCAGTCACACAGCGTGTGCCGCAGGCAGCCCGAGGCCGCGACGCCAGGCACGCAGCCAGGGGACTGCAAAGCCGGGACAGCCTCAGAGAGCAGACCCCACGCTCACCGGGACCCAGCAGCGGAGCGCGGCGCCATCAAGGCGTCCTGCAGCGCGGTCAGCCCGTCCCGCCCTCCCCCGCTCGCTCGGAAGTCCTCACCTTTCTTCGTGGTTCTCTGGAAGATGCGTGCGTTCTCCCCCGTGGTGAAGAATTTAAAGTAGGTGCAGTTGGCTTCTGTCAGGGAGGAGAGAAAAGGGAGATGGCCGGAAGTCCTGAGCGCTCTCAGGGCTGCACACCTAGCAGCTCAGCGGGCGTCCACGGGGGACAGCAGAGGGACGCGGTGCTCGGAACCACACACGCCACCTGCTGCGGCACGTGAGGGAGCCAGGGCTCTGAGGTCCAGAGTCATTAAGCTCTCGGGTCCCTGATTCTCCGCCTTTAAAATGAGGTGATAATCTTTTTCCTGGCTTCTCAGCGTGGGTCTGCCCAGGGTCAAGTAGGATTAGAAAAGGATCATCGCTTTACTCAACAAAGACGCCGCGAGGCAGGCACCTCCGCCTGCATCCGGAGCGAGCGCACAAAGAGCTCCCGCAGATTAGCGGGCGCAGAGGCGCCCAGCTGGACAGCGAAGGCCGCGAAGGGCGTCCTCATGAGAGGGCGCCGGGGGAACTCGCAGGAGCGGCGGAGAGGCTCTGCTCCAGCAGGAATCAGAGAGGGGAGCTGGAGTCCGCGGGGGAGGCACGCACCGTGAATTAGACGGGCGGAGATGAAAAGGGCAGGATCAAGCGTGGGCGGATAAGAGGAGGCCGCTGGAGGCAGCCCGGCGCTCGGCTCCGGGAAAGGACTCGGATGCGCTTTATGAATGAAGCGCAGCGGCACCTGTGCAGGGCGGGCCACGTGTACCGCGAAGACCGGGTCACCTAGTGACCTTCTAGCCATCCTGGGGTGCAGCAGAACCCCATGATGTTCTCGTGGGGCGAAGTCCCCTGAGGACGCATCTCTCGGGTCGTGTCCCATCCCTGAGTGACACCTGAGGGGACGTCACGGACTCCACAATGTCCCTGTGGGTGTACATCCCCCCAAAGCCATCAGGAGCCCAGGCGAGAGGCTCACTGCAGCTTCGCTTATCACTAACAAGTAGGGAGCCTCTCGTGGAGGCGCACGCCTGTAATCACAGCACTCAGGAGGCTGAGGCAGGAAGATTGCTTTGAGCCCGAGGCCAGCCTGAGCTACATAACAAGACCCTGTCTCAGAAAACAAACAAACAAGCAAACAGATAATAGGAGTAGGAATCAACCCAGGGGTCCACCCATCCAGAACTAGACTGGGAGATCGCTGTAGACATAAAGGACAACACAAGCAAGATGAGGGGATCTGGGGAACAGCGTTGAGCAAGAGGAATTAGGTTAAAAATTTAAAACAGGACAAAACCTAGAGTATTCATATCACATATGCAATTGAAAACATGCAGACATGTGCAGACACATAAATAATCCTGTCCATGTGTGTCAAACACATGAAAGGGTGCAGTCAGGAGCTGGCTGTGGTGGTGCACCTCTGTGATCCCAGCGCTCAGGAGGCTGAGGCAGGAGGATCACTGTGATCCTGGGCTGCACAATGAATTCAAGGCCAGCCTGCAGTATATGGCAAGACCCTGTCTCCAAAAACAAAAGAACAAATAACAAACAAAAAAAAAAGGAGTGATTTCTGTGACATCAAGGGAGGAGCAGCCTCCACTGCATTAATTCTGTGTACACTAGGTCCACCCAACCTTCTACTTTAAAAGGGGCAACTTTCTCAAGTGCATTTTGGAGCCAGAACTTGTCTCAGAGTTTGCCTGGTCTGTCCCACTCTCCTATTCCACAGATGGGGAGA
Organism: Chinchilla lanigera; assembly: GCF_000276665.1. Classification (NCBI taxonomy): domain Eukaryota; kingdom Metazoa; phylum Chordata; class Mammalia; order Rodentia; family Chinchillidae; genus Chinchilla; species Chinchilla lanigera. Next base: position 202,229 of record NW_004955604.1, read on the forward strand.
CTGAGGCCTGAAGAGGGGAAGGGAGGTAGAGAAGCACAGGGCTGAAGAGCTCAGGTGCCGTGCAGCCCGGAGAGGGGCGAAGGCGTGCCTCCTCCGTGCAGCAGCAGCTGCTGCTGGGAAACGCAGTCTTTGCACTGCGGAAGCGGGCGTCTCTTCCGGGACAGCGTGCTGTACTGAGCATCCGCTCTGGCTACTAGTGGCCGAGGGACCTCGAGTCTCTTCGCTCTGGGAGGATGCAGTGTAAGCCACTCGGAGAGCCGGTGTGAGTCAGCCCGGCAGCTAAAGGAAACCGGAGCCGGCTTCATTTCGAAGCGTGGGCTGTTTCTGAGATAATGCACGGGAGCTGTGCTCTGCGGGGCAGGGTTACAGGGCAATCAAGCTGGCCTGTCCTCTCTGGCCAGTCGGGGGGGACAGCCAGGGATATGAGGGACACCTCATCTGCACTGAGGCAGGAGGCAAGACCCTGTAGACACAACGAGGACGTTCTTTCTTTTTGGTACCGGGAATTGAACTCAGGACCTTGTGCTTGCCAGGCAGGCACTTATGCCGCTGAGCTATATCCCCAGCCCTCTTCCTCCGACAAGTGAAATGCATCATAATGTAGTGCTGAGGAGCAGGGACCCCCACACTCCAGTCCCGTATAACCAGCCTGTGGGAGACAGCCCCAGGGTTCCTTGCTCCCCATCTCCGGGAGACTGTGGCATGGTAAACACTCCCGGGCTGCTCTGACTGTCGTAAATGATTCTGCGAGAAGCACCTGGAAGAGCTCTGGGCTCAACCTAAGCATGAGTCTTTACCATCAGAGCGTCTCACTGAGCCAAGCTTGGGCTCACCCCGCCTGAACCCTGGAGACAGGACAGTCGAAGACAGCAGGTCTGGCCACACACAGAGCTCACACAGCGCGGGGGCCTGCATCCCGCACTCCGCTTTGCTATCACGCACTGGGGACACGCTGCTCTGGACCCTACAGCTGTAAAATACCACACTGGAGAAGCAAGGGGCAGGGAAGGAGTCTGAGGATGGGATGCCCTTTGGGGGGTACTGCGATTCCAGGGCCTGCGGGAAGCAGAGGGACCAAACGGACTGCCCGGACGGGCTCCGAGGGGCGTCCTGTGTGTTCCTTGGGTCAGCAGAGGCGCCACACGCAGTCATCCATCTCCCCTGGGGTGCAGGGCGTCCCGCGGGACTTAAGGGCGCGGCCTGGCCTCTCCTGCAGTGAGGAGTTGGGACAGCCCTCTGGCACAGCCAGGGGCACAAACCACTGCCTCAGACAGCCAGGGCCGGAGTGGCTCTGGAGAACGTGAGAAGGGCTCACTGCAGTCCGGGCACTTAGAGGTGAGCCGCACCGGGAGGGAAGAGCGTGTCCCGAGTCCCTGGGCGCACGGGAGGCATAGATGTCCCACGGAGGGAGAAGCGACACAGATTCTGCTTTGGGGTGGGCGTCAGGGTGGGATGTAGGTTGTCCCCGGGTGACCGTTCTCTGCGGTGCAGGCTGCCAGGGTGGCGCAGGCCATAGCTGTCCAGAGACAAGCTCTAGGGCCACAGGTGGCATCTGAGGGCTCCATCTGCACAGGCTACAGTCGGGTGCAGAGCTGACCCAGGAAGGGCACCCCTGGGGGCCTGAATCTTCCCTGGGGGCCCTGGCCCGTTGTGAGGCAGGTTTCCGCAGCCCCGCCCCCCCACCCCGTGGGACGCAGCCCCAGGCGGGCGGCTCTCACCTCCGGGCAGCTCGGCGGGGCCGCAGGTGTCCCTGTCCTCGGGCAGGTCCGCCTGCCACAGCCGCTTGGTGCACACCTTCCACAGCCCCAGGTGCGCGGCCTCGCACACAGCGCTGCCGTTGGCCTTGTAGGTGTTGAGCTCCACCCAGAACTCGGTGCCCACGGAGAGCACAGACAGCGTGGCTCCCACAGCGGCCAGCAGCAGCGCCAGCTTGGTCTTGCCCTCGAGCTCGGGGCTCAGGCCGCGCTTCTGCTGGCTCTGCACGCGCCTCCGGCCCCGGGCCGCCCGCCGCCGGTCCTCCTCTTGCATGAAGAAGTTGGACCACATCATCATCATCCCAGCGAGGGACGCGCTCGGGCTCCAGCTCCAGGAGCAGCGCGGAGGGGCCCCGGGGTGCAGGGACGGGAAGGGGCGGAGGGGCGCGGGGCACGCTGGGTGACAGAGGACACTGTCCAACTCAGACAGGCAGGTCGAGGTCGCCCCTGGGCTCAGAAGGGCCAAGCTAGGCGCCCAGGCTGGGGAAGCCACGGAGGTTCAGAGGTGCCCCTGGCGTACCCGCGAGAACCCCAGGGCGAAAGCCGGGTCAGCCGAGGCCGCTGGCCCAGGACGCAGAGCTGAGGTCTCCCTGTGTTTGGAGACTGGGCTGGGTTCCTCCGGCCTCAGTCTGGGGATGAAGGAGTGGCAGTCCGGGGTGCAGAAGGGAACCTGGGGAGCCCAGGAGAGGCCGGCAGCAGACCCGAAGAGCACAGGCTGGGGTTCAGGGGGGCGGGAACTGAGAAGTGGCCTGGGGGCCCTACCATTCGGAGGAGGCTGCGACTGGTGTCTTCTGAAGACAGGGCGGGGGCTGCGCCGGGGCAGGGCGGGGGCCTGGGCTCCCACAGGGCTGCCCTCTGCGCTTCGATCGCAAGGCTCGGGCAAAGGTCCCGAGTGCCCAGGATCGCCGCGCGCCGCTGGGGTAAGGCCGGCACTCTGAGTCCCTCGGTGACCGCGCTGCCCCTCCCGGGGCTCCCAGGGCCGCGGGCAGCGCCGGCTCCACGCTCCGGCCTCCCACGCGCTCCTCCTCGGTGTCCCGGCTCCGCGGCCCGGACCTCAGGCTGCGCTGGGATGGGGCTCCCTGCCACCCCCGACTGGGCTATTTCGGGCACAGCCCGTAAATAACACAGCACCTGTCGCCCGCGCCTGTCGCCATAGGGACCCTGGGTATTTTAAGGGGACAGGAGGGAGGGGGTGAGGCCGGCGGAGGAGGGGCCGGGCAGGGTCTCCAGGGGGCCGAGGCAGGAGACTTTCCTGTTTCCCGAGGGCCAAGGGAGCTGAAAGTCCAGGGCTAGGATCCCTGAACTGGCACAGCCTTGGCAGGGCAGGCCTGGGGCGGGTGGGGGCTGGAGTGGGCCTTGGACCTGTGCCCAGCATCTGAGAGAGGAGGCCGCCCAGACCCCGAATCCGAGGGAGGAGGCCAGACCTGTCCCCTGGAAGAAGCCGCGGATCGTGACGCCTGGCCCCAGGGGAGAGGCACACCGGGCCCAGAGTCCTGGTCTGAGAGGCAGAAGGGGGGATTGTGTGCTGGGCCCCAGGGCAGGAAGGCCAGGCCTCGGGAGGGGCGAGGGTTTACAGAGACACGCGACCCACAGCAGCAGTGCTCTTCCTCGAGTTTATTAGACAGCGGGCCAGGGGGGACCTTCCATGCAGCTTCAGCTCCCTTGGGGGCGGGGCGGGACAGCCCTGGGACGTGGCAGCAGGGCCCGCTCGCCCCAGCCCCTGTGGGCCCAGGGGATGGGACCCCTCCCGCCCACTCCTCTGCGCCCCCACGGGCCCTCTCCACTTCTGCCCTGGAGCACACGTGTCCCCGGGGTGCGATTGTCTGCTTCTGCGCCTGGCTGTCCCACCGGACTGCAGCAGGGCCCAGGGGCCACAGGAAGTCACCTAGGCAGCCTGACTCGGCCTTGGAAAATGTGTGAGATGATCCATGTGTGAGTGAATGAACTGCAGGCGAAGAGGCGACACACACTCCCAGCCAGGGCAGGCGGGGCTGCATTTCCTGGCCGCCTGTGCACCCCGGAGTCCCCTCCCTGTGTGTCCATTTATCTGTGCGTGTGCCCCTCTAGCAGGGACAGGGCGGGGCGCGCTCTCGGATTACAGGGCCTGGCACCTGCCAGTCCTCCCCGGTGTCCCTTCCTGTCCGCCCCGGCCTTTCCAGGCTGGCAGCAGCAAGCCCTGGGCCTGCTGGGCCCTGCAGAGCCCCGCTTCCCTGCCCTGGAATTTGTCCCCGTGTCTCAGTCTCCACCTGTGCCACAGCCCGCTGGGTTCAGGGTGGAGTTCCTGGCACCTGGCCTGCACTTCGCCCTTGCTCTTATTTGTGACACTTTTTTTTTTTGTCTTTTTGAGACAGGGTCTGGCTATGCCGTCCAGCCTGGCCTTGAGCTCACTTTGTAGCCCAGGTAGGCTTCAAACTCGCCACAATCCTCCCGCCTCAGCCTCCCGAGTGCTGGGATTACAGGCGTGCGGCACCATGCCCGGTGCATTGTGTCACTTTCCACCACAATAATTACCTGGCTCCCCTTTCTCTCTGCTCCCCATTCTGCTGTGCTCAGCTGCATCCCCGGCCCTGAGCCCGCTTGGCCTCTCATCAAGATCATGTCCTGTGGGGGCACCTCGCTCCCCTCTGGGGCACTCCCGAGTTCTGCCTACCTACTGGTCACCCCCTTTTGGCTCCGTCCTCTGCCCCCTGACGTGAGTGTCCCTGGGGCTGCAGCCAGAGTCGCTTCTCTGTCCACATCCTCAGTCACTTTGTCCCATTTCGTGGCTTTAAGTGCTGATGCTTCTAAAACTTACATTTACAGCCATGACCTCAGCCCTCCCCTGGGCTCAAGGATGTCCCCGCCACCCGATACCTGGTCTTGGATGTCCCACAGGCATCTCCCACTTGCCGGGTCCAAAAGAGAAAGAAGCCTCGGTTCCTCCACCCAGAGGCCCGGCTGTCCCTCTTGGAGGGTCGGCGCGCCCAGCTGGGCCTCTGCTCTCCCTGCCTTGGGGTCTCGCTGCTCCCCCTCCCCCGTACATCCCGCTCACCACCGCCAGAACCCTGACCCCGCACCTCCCAGGCCTCCAGTTCCAGCTGCTGCTTCCAACTCCTGAAATCTACCCCGGCACAGCAGTGGGTCTGGCGTTGTTTTGTTTAAATAAATATATGACCCTGCCATGGCCGGGCTGAGAACCACCCAAGGCCTTCCCATCACATCCGGAACTCAAGATTTCTTCCCGGGGCTGTGGGCCTGCCCAGCCATGAGACTCAGGCCCAGCCCGCTCAGCGAGGCCTCCTTCAGGACCTGCTCCTCCGTTGTTGGCCAGGACGCCTGTGCCCCGATCTTCCGGCTACCTACCCCCTCATCTAGTTGGTCTGTCCTGACCTTCGGGAGCAGCTACCCACTGCCGCCCCACTCCCAGAATTTCTACTTCCATCTCCCTCCCCGGAGCGCAGGGCCGGGGGCACTCAGGAGGCCTGGCATACTGAGAGGAGGGCAAGCCACGAACCCTTCCTCTGACCCTTGCTTCCCACTCTCAGCCTGCACCTCTGAACCCTCCCAGGTGCTTCTCTCTCATCCTGCAGCGGACCTGTCTGCGGTTTATCCCCGCAGTCTGGCATGCGGTTTTTGTTTGTTTGATCTTGCAATGTCTGACCTCTGATTTGAGCATTTTTGTCGGGGTCTCTTCTGCTCCTTTTCCCCCTCAGCGACCACCGTGCTGGGCTCTGCCTTCTGCGCACTTCCGGGGCTCTCCCGCCCCGCCCTGCGTGCCTGCCCCTCCTTCCCCTCACCCTTCTTGGCCTGGCTCCCGAACACACCTCGCTGACGGTCTCCAGGACAGATCTCCGGGGTCTCCCCTGATTCCGCCTCCCTGACCCATTCCTCCCCCGCCTCGGGCCCTTCCCTCTCCTCCAACGCCTTTTGCTCCCGAGGTCCCGGCCAAGCTTGTCCCTGGCAGCCTGCACCCTGGCTGGCCGCGGCCCCTGGGTCTGAAGCGGGTGTCCTCCTCGGGAATGGGAAGGGCTGGGTGGACAGGGCGCACCGGGGGTGGCTCGTGGGAGCCGCAGGAGGGAGCTCTGCCACCCTCCTCCCTCCTCCAGCCTGGCTTCAGCCGCCCCGAGCTGTCCCGCTGCCCCTAGTCCCTGCCCTGCTCTGTTCTTTCCCGGGAAAACCCTTCCTCATCCCTCGCAGAACCTGCTGGTCCTTTGGACATCCCGACTGGGCACCACGTTCTCCAGGAAGTGGGCGCTGTCCTGTGCTCCTCGGTGCTCCCCACGAGCGATACAACACCAGCTCCCCCTCCCACCACACACACACACTGCCTGCGCTGCTGTTTGGAGGACACTAAGCTCCCGGCCAGCGCTGGTGCACCTCGGGGCTGGCCGAGCCGGACCCGGCATCTGGCACGTTAGCAGATGCCCGCGGGGTAGTGGTTGAATTACGGAGTGGAGCGTGGGTCCCCCGCGAGTCCCACCCACCGCACGCCACGGCTGTGTTCACTGTCTGCGCAGCGGCGCGCTTCCCCGTGAGTTCCCAGGGCCTGTGACTGACGCCGGTCCCGTCTGCACTCTGCGCGTGCCTGGTCCGCTCGTGCTTTAAGCCGCTCCACAACCTACACACCCGGCCCTGCCCGTCGCCCCACCCACTCCGGAAGCTCCTTCCTGCCCCAGGGCCTTGACGCACGCTGCTCTCTGCGGGCAGCCCCGGCTGGCTCCTGTCTGCTGAAGCCCTTTTTCCTTCCGGACGCCCCGGACACGCATCGTGCAGCAGCTCCCGTTTCTCCTCCGTCCTGACTGTACGCGCAGGGCTCTAATTAAGGTCTGGCTCGCGCACCAGATGTAAACTCCCCGAGGATGTCAGAGGTCCTACTTCCTCCCTCCGTGCCCAGCATTCCTCACGGCGCCTGGCAGCACTGCGCACAAAGGAGCGGCCGCAGTGAATGAATGAACCCCTGTCGGTGCCAGCGCCTGCCACAGCAGGTGCGGAGGAAGCCCTTGTGGAGACGAGCGGAGACGCGGGCGCGTGCGCGGCCGCCTGGGCCCCGCCTCCCGCACCGCGCGCGCCGGGCTGCGTCTCCGGGTGCCGGGCGAATGGATAGCTGTAGGAGTGACTCTAGATTCGGTGTTAGGCCCCTCTCCAGCAGTCGGGCTGGGCTGGGCTGGGCTGGAGTCCCTCCCTCCCCGCCCCCCGCCCCGCCCCCACATGCACACAGCAAAACATTAAAAAAAATCTCAAAACTGCAAAAAACACCACGGCCCTCCCCCCGCCCCCTGGATCCCACCAAAAAAATAAAACAGGTCGCTCGCCCGAGCCCCCTCCCCTGCCCCTTCCCCCGCCCCGGTCCCCGCTTGGAGGGGAAGGGAAGGGCGGCCCCGCGCCCCGGGCCGGGCGCGCGCGGGGCGAAGGCCACGCAGTCTGCAGGGCGCGCGGGGAGCG
>NW_004955604.1:209853-213123 GCF_000276665.1 Chinchilla lanigera
CAGCCCCGCGGCCACGCTGCCCTTGGACGGGTCGCGGCTGAGCGTGTACATGGAGATGTCCGTGGAGGCGAAGCCCGGGCCCCCGGGGCCGCCGGGAGACGCGTCCCGCGACGGCGACGGCTCGCTGGAGCGGGAGCTGGAGCGGGAGCGGCGGCGGTAGCGGAAGCGGTAACTGGGCAGACGGAGGATGGCCGAGGGGCCGCTCCCGCCACTGCCGCCCGCGCCCCCGCCGGCCTTGAGCAGGTCCGAGCGAGACTGGCAGTGCGCCTCGCGGCTGCGCTCGATGTAGATGTTAACGGCCAGCACGCCGATGACCTCGGCCAGGATGAAGGACAGCCCGCCGAAGTAGAACGACCAGCCGTAGGAGTAGTGGTTCTTCTTCTCCTCGTCGCGCTTCGGGCCCGGCTCGCCCGCGTTGGCCGAGATGTACACGATCACGCCAATGATGTTGCTGAGGCCTGGACGGGGATGGTCAGAGGGAGCCTCGAGGCCACCCCGCCCGACCCCAACCCAGGGCCCAGGCCCCGCCCCCTGCTGACCCAGGCCCCGCCTCATATAGCCTAAGCCCCGCCCCTAGCTGGCCCAGGCCCCCCTCCAAATAGCCAAGCCCCACCCCTCGCCGACCCAGACCCCGCCCCATACAGCCTGAGCCACACCCTAGCTGGCCCAGGCCCCGCCTCACACAGCCTAAGCCCCACGCCAAATAGCCCAGGCCCCGCCCTTTACTGGCCCAGGCCCCACCCCTAGCTGGCTCAGGCCCCGCCTCACACAGCCTAAGCCCCAGTCCGAGGAGCTTAAGCTCCACCCCTTGCTGGCTTGGGCCCCGCCCCAAGTGGCCCAGGCCTTTCCCCCGATGGCCCAGCCCCCGCCCTGCCTGGTCTGAACTTGACCTGTTGGTCTAGGGCCACCTCCAAGCGTCTAAATTCCACCGCCCAGGGGTCCAGGCCCTGACCTACATGGGCCGACCCTGTCCTGCGTGGCAAGGCCATAGTTGGTCCAACCCCTGTATCAGACGGTCTACTTTCCTCCCGAGGGTCTAGGCCTCACCCCGGGTAGCTCAGACCCCACTCCCGCGAGTCCTAACTGCTCCCTCCCCGGCTGATCCAAACCCCACCTTCAGGGACTACGCTCCCACTCTTTTGGCTCCACCCCCGGGGCCTAGGCCACACCCCAAATGGGCCAGGATCGCCCGCCCCACCCCGTGCTGGCCCAGGCCCCGCCTGCTGGCCTAACCTCCGCCCCCACAGGTCTAGGCCCCCCGCTCTGACTGGTCCTTTGCCGGAAGCGGTCGTGATCCCAGCTACTCCCTCGAGGCTGATGCCGAAGGATGGGAAGGTCAGGGCCAACCTGGGCAACCTAGGGAGATCCTGTCTCAAGGTAAAAACGCAAGGGCTGGGATGCAGCTCAGTGATAGAGCGCGGGGTTCACGCCTAGCATGCATGAGGCCTTGGGCTCAATCCCCAGCCCTGCAAAAAAAAGAAAGTAGTAAAGCAAAACAGAATGCAGCCTTGGTGAGATAGTCCTGGCCCAGGTTTCCAAGCCCTGCCTCAGTTGGTCTTATTTATCAACCTGGATTTTCCCCACTGCCTGCTCCTTTGAACTCCTCTTTAACGATGAAATCGCACTCACTCTAAAATCCCGCGTCTGCTGACCTAAACTCTGCCCTCACGGGTCCCGCCCCGCGAGGCTGGCGCTGGCCTGCGTTAGAGCAGGTCTTCCTCCGTGTGCCCGGCCTCCACCTTCCGAACCGGGCGCCCTAGACCCTCCCGGGGCGCACCCCGCCCCCTCCTCCCGTGCCCCCCAAAGCCCCGCGCCCGGAATTTCCCAGCGCTTTCCATCAGCGCGGAAGGGGGTCTGGCCGGGGCCTGGGCCTCCTCGCCAGGTGCCCCCGCGGCTCAGCCTCGGGAACGGCCTGGTTCGAGCGGCGGGCCCTGGGCGGTGTGGCCTCCGCCTGCTTCGGATCCTCCAGCGCCGCCCGCTCTTCTGCAGCCTCTGCTGCTCCTACGGCCCGCGGGCCGCCTGGCCACCCTGGCCCAGCCCCTTCCGGTTCCCTCAGGCGGCCCCGCGGAGTCCCAGGACCCCCTCGTGCGCGCGCGCCCGTGCCGCCTCCGGCCCCGAGCGCCAGCGCGCGCACCTCGGACGCGCGCCTGACACCTGTCTGCGCCCCGGACGCGCGCTCGGCGCCGGACGCGCGCGCACGCGGATGCCCAGGGACGCGCGGGGGCCCCGCCCCGCTGCCCCTCACCTGCGGCCACAAACAGGATGCCCGCGCCCAGGATGATGTTCCTCTTGGACTTGTAGACGCGCGAGGCCGCCACGCACACGCCGCCCAGCAGCAGCAGGATGGCGCTGAGGATGGGGAAGATGCTGGAGGCGCGGACGACGCCTGCGGAGGGAGCGAGGCTGGGACGCGCCGGCCCCTTCCCCCTCGGTCTCGCCCGCCCGCCCTTCCCTCCAGCTCCCTGCGTCGCCCCCTCCGCCTCGCTGCGCTCCGCCAGCCTTCCCGTTTCCGTTACTTTTCATCCTTCCCCTGCCTCCTGAGAATGCGTCCTCTCCCCACACCGATCCAGCCCCTTAACACCTGTCGTCGTCGGCCTCTCCATCGCTCCCTTCCCTGCCTGGCTTCGTCTGAGTTTTTCTCCCGCCTCCCCCCGTCTCCTCTCCCTCTCTCCCACCCATCCCTGTATCCCTCCGTCCCTGTCCCTTTCTCTGTCCCTCTGCAGTCCTTTCCACCCACTCCCGAAACCCCAGGCAGCGGACTTTGCGATTTCTGAGCCGGGCTGAAGACTCAGCCAATCGTAGTCCAAGCTTTGCCACGTTCTCCCAGCAGCTGCCAATCGCAGTCCAGGCTTCCCCGAGCCGGCTCAGAAAGTGGTCAGTCCCCGCCACAGATTGGCCCACAGCCCGGACGCGGCAGCCAATCTCAGCCCGGGATCGACAGCCACCGCGCCGAGCTGCCGCGATGGTCAAAGAGAGCCAAGCGGCCAATCAGCAGCCAGGGTCCGCCCCGAGCTGCGAGGAGGGGGCGGCAGCGACGCCACTCAGCCAGTCGCGAGCCGGAGGATCTCAGCTCCCGGGCCGGGATTGGCTAAGGCGCGCGCGCGCGCGCTCTGTCCCCGCCCCCGCGGCCCGGCCCCCACGTACGGAGCAGGTACTCGGCGCTGTCGTGGTCGTAGTCCGTGTCCTCCGGGAAGTGGTTGATCTTCACGCAGACGCCTCTTTTCAGCCCTGGAGAGGGGACGGGCCGGTGGGGGCGGGGCCCGCGGGAGA
>NW_004955604.1:213286-220083 GCF_000276665.1 Chinchilla lanigera
GCCGGGGTCCCCCTGCCCCGGCCCGAGCCCGCTGGCCCGCCCCGGGAAGCAGCTCGCCCCTCTGCGGCAGACCCTGCTCTACTGCGCAGACTTCGCGTCCGCAGCGCTGCAGGCCGGGGCGCCCTGCCGTCCTCGGGTGTCGTACTTACCGCGCGCCCTGTCCGCTCTGGCCCCGCCGCCCCCGCCGCCCCGGGCGGCTGCCCCGGTTGGTCGCTGAGCTGCACCCGCAGCAAGCTGGGAGCCCCTGAGGCGGGGACGCGGGGTCGGTCCCCCACGTTTCCCCGGCGTTGTCTGGTCCCGGGCCTGGCACCCCCGGGCCTGGGGAGTGAGTGGATGAGTGGACGGCTGGATGAATGGGTGAAATGGCAGAAGCGGGGATGAGATGCAGACCACGAGAGAGGTGGCGAATGGTGGATCGGAAGAAGGAGCAATGGGGCGAGTCGTTAGCTAAGAGCCGACGCCTGTAAGGGCCCCTAGGTGGGTCATGCTCTTCTGATGCCCCCGAGAGACCCGTGGACCAGATGGTGCAGTGTGGCGGTGAAGCTTGGGGTCCCAGGGCTGCAGCGGAGGCCTGAGGGCCCCCCTCCGTACTCTGTCGCTCTGACCTTGCTCCCGTTCCCTGCTTCCACTCCCTCACCTGTGAGATCAGAGAGCGGGACGCACCTCACCAAGTCCATGTGAGGATCTGATCCTGATGGAGACTGAACGCCTCGCCCGGATCCCAGGCAGGCTCAGCTAGTTTGCTGTACCCCCGGCCAGATGCAGAGCCTGAGACGCAAAGGACCCCGTGCATCAGCACGGACTGGAGGATGCAGAACCGGGACACGGAGGAAGGCACACAACACTGGAGTGCAGCCTCTGAGCTGCCCGGCACCCTCTGCCCAGCATCCAGAACAACGCCTGGCACAGAGAAAGCGTCTAGGAAATCTCTTTAACGAAGGAGTGATTGAACAGGCCAAGAAGCACAGGAAACATGCCCAGCATCACTAACCGCTAGGGAATCCAATCCAAACAGCGGTGAGATGCCACCTCACACCCATGAGGGAGGTGCTGCTTTTTAAAGAAGAAAATAAGGGGCTGGGGATTTAGCTCAGCGGCACAGGGCCTGCCCAGCAAGCGCAAGGTCGTGAGTTCAATTCCCGGTACGGGAAAAAAAAAAAAAACAAAAAATAAAATAAAATAAAAACAAGTGTTGGCAAAGATGTGGAGAGATTGGGACCCTGCGCACAATCAGCAGAAACGGCGTAGTAGCCATGCAGTCGGTATGGAGGCTCCAAAGAAAATTAGAGAGGATTACTGTATGACCTCGACGTTCTGCTCAACATGCACAAAAAGAATTAAAAGCAAGAACTTAAAGGGGAGCCGGGGATATAGCTCAGCAGGACAAGCACTTGCCTGGCAAGCACAAGGTCCTGAGTTCGATTCCCAGTACCAAAAAAAAAAAAAAAAAAAGAACTTAAAGGGATGCTTATGTATATTCACAGAAGCGTGGTTCCTAAGAGTCCAAAAGTAGAAATAACCCAAATGCCCACCGACAGATGAATGGATAAGATAAATGTAATGTGATGGGTACAATGGAGTATTATGCAACCTTTAAAAAGGGAATGAGCCAGGCATGGTGGCTTGTGCCTGTAATCCCAGCCCATGGGAGGCAGAGGCAAGAGGATCACAGCAAACTTGAGGCCAGCCTGGGCTACGTAGTGAGTTCAAGGCCAACCTGAACTACAAATCAAGACCCTGTCCCAAAAATAATTAAACAAGGAATTCAGAAATGTGCTACAATGTAGATGAATTTGAGGACATGATGCTAAGAGAAAGACAAAGGCTGTGTGATTATATGAGGTCCCTGGAGGGGCACATTCTTAGAGATAGGAAGTAGACTCGTGCTCGCCAGAGCTGGAGGAGCAGGGAGGGAGAAAAGTTTAGTGGGTACAGTTTCAGCTTTGCAAGATGCAAAAGGTTCTGAAGATTGGTGACCCTACTTAACACTGCCGAGCTGCCCATTTAGAACTGATTAAGATGGTAAAGGTACGTCCCGTGCATCTCAGCACAGCTTCAGAGAGAAAGAGCAAGTGAACATAAGCTCTAACGCATCAGCATGCAGCATGGTGTGGTGGGTAAGACCGTGGGCTCTGGTGCCCACCGCTCCTGAGCAGAATGTGTGCGTGTGTGTGTGTGTGTGTGTGTGTGTGTGTGTGTGGTACCGAGGACTGAGCCCAGGACCTTTACACGGAGCTACATCCGCAGCCCTTTTTATACTGGCTTCTCCATTCACGAACTTAATTCATTCCACAATTCTGGGGAAGATGGCCCTGGTTGTGTTCCTCCCTGAAGTGCAGTCTGTGAATGGAAGTAAACTTTTGCCAAAGGCTTCTGTTTGGGAACCGAACTGTCTGTGAACAGAGTGTTTGCTAACCAAGGCATTACTGTATTTTTTGAAACTTATTTATTCTGAGACAGAGTCTCATCAAATTGCTGAGGTGGGCATGCCAGGATTCACCTTGCAGTCCTCCTGCCTCAGCCTCCCGAGTGCTAGGATTACAGGCATGCACCCAACAGCTAGCTTTTTTTTTTTTTTTCCTTTTTTTCAGACAGGATTTTGCTATGTAGCCCAGGCTGGCCTTGAATTCACGGCGATCCTCCTGCCTCAGCCTCCCAAATGCTGGGATTACAGACATGCACCACCACTCCTGGCACTCACCTCTTGAATGGGATCTTAATACTTCTGTCAAGCCGGGCATGGTGGCTCATGCCTGTAATCCCAGCACTCCGGAGGCTGAGGCAGGAGGATCGTTGGGAGTTCGAGGCCAGCCTGGGCTACAGAGTGAGCTCAAGGCCAGCCTGAACTAAAATGCAAGACCCTGTCTCAAAAAGACAAAAAAAAAAAAAAAACAACACCTTCTGTTAAAGCATAACAATTACATGAGATTGAACGTGAGACATGGGCAGCCCAGGACCTCTGACCGATGAGCAGACACGGTGCTAATGATGACAGCTGGTGCTCAGGGACAGGCAGCCACGCTCCAGGCACAAATCACTTAATCCCTATCCGTGGACAAACCCCAGTCCGTGGCAGTGACCTATGCTGCTTTACAAGTGAGGAAACTGAGGCCCAGGGGGCTGGAGGAGCTGCTCAGGGCCCCAGGCGGTAACAGTGGGGAAGCGTGGGCAGTCACAGCTGCCCCTCGCCCTGCTGCGGCTCTCAGAACAGAGTGTCGCGAGGCTCAGCTTCCTCCAGGGCGCTCGAAGACCCCGACTCCATAGAGCCTGTGAGGTCTCAGCGCGAGCTAAGTGCTAAGGCGCGTGGGTCGGGGCGGAGCCTCTCTGAGATCAAGGGTGGCCGGGGCCTCACAGGCCATGCTCAGCGGCAGGGCCCTTATGGGGAGGGCACGGGCAGACCCGCCCAGGCTGGGGCCGCAGGCTGAGCCATTTCCCCGTGGGCCCTCAGCTTCCCGCTCCGGCAACCGAGAGGACTGTCAGTCCCTCCCCGGTGCTAATGCCCTTGAGAGGACTCTGTGGGACAGGACTTCCAAAGTGCTTCCGGGGGACCCTGCAGAGCCGGGCTGGAGATGGGGCTGCAGGCCAGCTTCTGCGTCCTTGGAGGAGCCGGGATGTGGCCAGATTCCAAGGACCAGGCTGGAGGGAAGGAGCCGTGCACTGTGGTCTCCACCAGCCAGGAACATACCCTGGACTGGACTGCAGACTCCATGTGGCAGAAGGTCTGGATACCTCTTGAATAACTCTGGTGCGTCAATTGCTTATTCAAATGACATTTGGCTGTGCTGGGTTAAAGAACAAAAAATTTTTTGAGACAGGATCTCCACATGTAGTCCAGGCTGGCCTTGAACTCATTGTGTAGTGCAGGCAGCCTCAAGAGGCAATCCTCCTGCCTCAGCCTTCTTTGTGCTAGGATTACAGGCATGTGCTGCCACCATGACCAGCTAAGAAAATATTAAGCTCACCTTTTCTTTACTTTTTTCTGATGTTTTGAGATGGGGTCTCGCCTTGTGGTCCAGGCTGGCCTTGAACTCATGGCGATCCTCCTGCCTCAGCCTTCTGAGAGCTGGGGTGACAGGTGTACACCACCGCACCTGGCTCCCCTGTTTCTTTTTATTTGCTTGAATATGGCAACTAGAGAATTTTATTCATGCATTAATGGGACTGGAACCCAGGACCTCTTGCATGGTAGGTAAGGGGTCTACCACTGGGATCCATCCCCAGCCCCAGAAAAATTAAATGATAGAAACAGCTGTTTTTGTCGGGCAGTGTGAGGCCAGAGGTGGGAGCCTCTGAGTTATTAGCGAGAAGGGACGGAGGGCTGAGTGCCGGGGACAGAGTAGCGTGAGTGAGACTTTATTCTTCATCTCGTCCACCTCCACCCTAACCTTGGGAGTTCAGGTGATCAGAGCCTTCCCTTCCCCACGAGGGAAAAGAGGCACAGATCAGTGAACTATGAGTGCTCAAGAGGCTGAGGCAGGAGGATTGCTGTGAGCCAGCCTGGGCTCCATAGTGAGTTCAAGCCCAGCCTGAACTACATACCGAGACCCTGTCTCCGAGAAGCAAAAAGAGAAAAAACACAGGTTAACCCTATGGCCAAGGTCACACTGCTGTCCGTGGTAGACAAGAGGCCGCCACCCTCTGCGTTGCTGCAGAGCCCGGTCTCCGAGGCGTCTTCACCTCACGCGCCGCTGTAAGGGAGGCGGGGCCCAGCCCGGAAGCCAAGCAGGTGCTGGTCCAAGGTTGTGGTTTCTGTACTCAGCGGCCGGCCGCTGCAGGCTGCCAGGGGGGGATCTGTCGCTTTTCCTCTCCTGGGAAACGGCGCAGGCCTGGATTCCAGCCCCCAGCCGGGCGCACGGTGGCCGCGTGACTGGGGGGCACGCTTGCCCTTCTAGGGCCTGGCTTTCTCTTGAGCAATAGCAGAAGCTGCGCTGCAGGGTTACGGGGCACACCGGTGACAGATGAGTGACAGCCATCGTGCCGGTAGAGGCGCTTCCTCTTCCCCTGCCTGGCATACTAACCTCCTTCGGCTTGCAGGACACCCACTTACCGGCTTCTGCCCAAACTCCCCTCCCCTCCCAGCTCCCTCTGCTGGCTCCGTCTCCCTCAGTTCTAACCCCCGCGCTTCCTTCTGGTCTGCCTCGGTCTTCTCCTCCCGGTGACTTCCGACCGCGCACACGTGGTGGCCCGGCTGGGGCTGTCCTTGCTCAGTCGCGGGGCAGCACCCCAAGGCCCCCGGGCCAAACCCAGCCAAGCGCGGCTTCAGCTTTGTAAACGGTGGAGAAAATAGCAAAGAGGAGGACTTCGCGGCACACGACAGCGACGTGAGATTCAAACTGCGGGAGCCAAAAACGAGGCTCAGCTGGGACACAGCCACGCTCACGGCTGTTTTCATAGGTAGACGTGACGGAGCGTGTGCTCCACACAGCCGGAAATAGCAACCCTGTACCGCTCCTGGCCTCCACACAGCCATCGTAGATTCAACAGGCGTGGTGGCGCACACCTGTCATCCCAGCACTCTCCCTCGGGAGGCTGAGGCAGGAGGACTGCGTTCGGGGCCAGCGTGGGCTACACAGTGAGTCCAAGGCCAGCCTGGACTGCATGGCGAGACCCTCTCTCAAAAAATCATAGGAGGAAAGTCAACATGCCCAGAAGTGGCCCGTGATGTCCCTCGCTGAGGACTGAGCACAGAGAAAATAAAGGAACAACACAAAACCTGCTGAATGGCGCCTGCCGCCGCCGGGGGCTGGGCCCAGAGCCTCAGTGGGGAGCCTCTCCTGGGACAGTGCACACTCTGGCTGCCACAAACGGAGCGGGTAGCTGGCATTCGGGAGCTGAGGACCAGGGGTCTGCTCAACGTCCTGTGGTGCACAGCTTGGCTGCGGCACACAGAACTCCATCCCCAGCCTCAGCAGAGACCCCCCTGACTCTTCTGACCGCGGGAGCTTCAGGGTACTCCAGCGCTCAGACACTCCCTGGACGCCGCGGCCCGCCCTGTACAGAGCCGCCTCCTGCTTCCCCTTAGTCATTGCCAACACTGCAGCAACACTCATCTGTTAGAAAGTAAGTCAGCTTATGCTGATTTCTGCTCCGGAACCTTCCGTGGCTCCCATCTCGCACCAAAAGCAAAGATCCGAAGGCACCTTCAAGATCGGGACCCTGTCAGCTCCGTGACAGCACCTCCTACGGAGTCACTCCCCTGCCCCTGCCCCAGCCATGCTGGCCTCCCCCGTGGCCACATGGCACGCGCCCACACCCCGGCCTCAGCAGCTGCCGCCTGCCCCCAGCCACTGTCCCCAGACACCCACGGCCTCCACCTGGCCCCCTCCGGCCTGCATGCAATGTCCCTGCTCGGGAGCCTCCCTGCCCCTCACCCACCTCACTCCCCTGCCCCCCCCTTCTGCCACTAAACGCCCCAAATGCTGCTTCCTCTCCAGTAGTAGCTGTCTCTCCCTCTGGAACATGAGGTATTTAAGGACAAGGAGTTTTGTCTGCTTTTTCCCCACACTGCTCCAGAATCAAGAACAGAGCTTGGAACATAGTATAAAGCCAACAAAGATTGGTTGTTGAGTGAATAAATGGATGGATGGGTTGAAGGATGGGTGGATGGGTGGATGAGTGGATGGAAGGATGGAAGGATGGATAGATGGATGGATGGATGGATGGATGGATGGATGGATGGGTAGATGGGTGGACGGATGGGTGGATGAGTGGATGGGAGGATGGATGGATGGATAGATGGATAGATAGGTAGATGGGTGGACAGATGGGTGGATGAGTGGATGGGAGGATGGATGGAT
>NW_004955604.1:220183-221834 GCF_000276665.1 Chinchilla lanigera
GATGGGTCGATGGGTGGGTGAGTGGCATTATCACGCCGTACTACACAGTGTCCTAGGGTTTTGTGGTGCAAGCCCCCACGCGTGGCCTCTCTGCCTGGCGCTGGGTCAGACCAGTGAGTGGCCATGAACTCACACATCCTCAAGAGGAAGAAAGTAACCGTGTGAGAGGTCAGAGGGGCGGGAGGTAGCAGGCACGGGCGTGACTGGGGGACACGGGAACTCCTGGCCAGATCTGGGAAAGCAGTTGCCGGGCAGATCCAGCCAAGGTGGTCAGTGCAGAGCCGGGCCCCAAGTTGTCAGCTTCCCAGAGCTCAGAAGCCCGAGGCCGGGCCTTCGATAGGGAGAAATCTCCCTATTGTTAAATGTGGCGGCCGACTGAGGTTTCTGATCGGTTCCAGGCTCAGGGCGGCAGCAGGCCACGCTGTGCAGCACACCCATCTCACCGCGGGGGCCGACAGGGGCTCCGCTGCCCCGAGCCTCGGGGAACCTCGTTCCCTCAGCGCCGCGGGAAGGCGGCAGCCACCTTGCGGGATGGATGAGGCCAGGGTGTCCCTGCTTGGTGCGAGCTTAGGAGGACAGGAGGAGGGGCCGCAAGGGAGGGGCGAGAGAGGACAGCCAGGGCGGTCCATCTCAGGTGTGCTGGGGTTACACTGGGATTGCCCGCCACCCTCTTCCATGCTGGGGACAGGCCCAAGGCTCGGGGAGGTGGGAGGACCGCGGCCGCATGGGGACAGATGCACCGGGAGACCAGCACCCGGGGCCAGCGCTGCCCAGCCCGGAGCCTGCATGGGCATGGAGAAACGCTGGCCCAGAAGGGGAGGGAGAGTGCAGCACCTTGGGGACAGAGGGGCCTGGCACACAGAGGGGGGGGGGGGGCGTCGTCCAGGCAGAAGCAGCAAGGCAGGCAGAGGTGAGGCCAGCAGAGCCACCAGAAGGGACAGCGGGGGACCTGGAGGGGGACAGAGGTCCCCGAAAGAAGGCAACAAGAGAGGTAGAGGCAAGAGGCCCTGGGAGACCGGTGCATGGCGGCCTGGCGGAAGAGGGCCCGAGGGATGAGGGGAACCGGGGCACAATGCCGGGAGCCGGTGCGCTGGAGTCCCAGCTCCTCCAGCCCAAGGCAGAGGCCAGCTTGGGCACCCCAGCGAGACCTCGAGGCAGAAAGGGGGGCGTGGTGGCGCGACCTGTCCTCCCAGCACTCCGGAGGCTGAGGCAGGAGGATGGCTGTGAATTCGAGGCCAGCCTGGGCTCCACGGCCAAAAGCGGGTGGTGGATAGGGAGGCGTTTGGGGTGGGGGGCGAGGGCAAGGCGAGGCCTGGAGCTGAGCGTGGGGGGCAGGGGGCGGGAGGCGGAGGGGCTCGCCCTACCTTCCAGGCAGCAGATGCGCCAGAGCCCCGAGTGCGTGAGGCCGCCGGGCTCCCTGCGCTCGGCCGCGCCCGGGCCGCGGTGCGCGCCGTCGTCGCCCGCGCCGGCCGTGAGGTTGGTGGTGTTGCAGAGCAGCGCGCGCGTGTACAGCCAGTAGTCGGTGCTGATGGCGATGGTCATGAGGCCGAAGGCGGCGAAGGCGCCCACCGTGGTCAGCAGCACCTGCACGCCCTTCTCGCACCACAGGCCGCGCTCCTCTTTCCAGCGCTTCAGCGACTCCAGCTTGACC
>NW_004955604.1:228875-230244 GCF_000276665.1 Chinchilla lanigera
CCTCCACGCCTGGCTGTGGGCCTTGCTCTCGCCTCGGCTGTGCCGCCAGCCCATGCCTTGGTTTCCTCCGGTCCCTTTCCACGAGGTCTGCAAGGACTCTATTCCGAGCAGAGCCCGCGGCTTCCAGGCTTGAACTTCTCCAGTGTGAGGCCCAAACCCCTTCCAGGTCCCCTGAGCCAACAGCACTGGCCTCATGGGCCCCGCGGACCCTGCAGGCTGGGCTTGGTGACCCTGCCCCGGCGACCCTGCCCAGATCGTGTGGCTCGCTTACCGGGAAGGCTTTGTGCTTCTCCCCGACCCGGCCTCACCCTGCACGGGCTACCCGGGCTCCCTCACCCACGCTGCCCGCCTCGGGGCCGGGCTGTGGGGCTGTCTCGCCCCCAAGGACAGTTCCAGGTCACAGGCCGGCTTCCTGAGGGCCCCGCGCCCAGCGGAGGGCCGGGTCACACGGATGCGCAGGCCCCGCCCATCCCCCACGGCTCCCCAGGTGCCGGGCGCTGCCTTCGGCTGCAGCTGGGCCTTTGTGTTCCTTGCGCGGAGCTGAGCGGAGTGGGGGCCGCTCGCCTTCCTGTGGGGCGCACCAGGAAGAGGCGATCAGCGCTCGCTGCTCCATGTCCTCATTCAGGGTGAAGCGGAAAGATTCCGCTGCCAGGTGGCCGCTCCCCCGCGCCTGCCTCGGTCGGCCTCCCCACCCTGCACGGGGCCGGGGCCCACATCCCGCAGCCCAGGAATCCTGCCGCCCGGGAGGCCAGCGAGGCCCTGAAATTGTGTGCTGCGTTTGAGGAGTATGGGTCTTGTGTCTAGGGGTCCTTATCATTAATTCTCCACAAGTTAAGAACCATACCTTTGGGCTGGGGGGTGTAGCTCAGCTGCACAAGAGCCTTCCTAGCAAGTGCAAGGTCCTGGGTTCGATTCCCAGTCCTAAAAAAAAAAAATCACACTTCTTTTTCTTTGAGACAAAGTCTCACTATGTAGCCCGGGCTGGCTTTGAACTCACATGATCCTCCTGCTTCAGCCTCCCAAGTGCTGGAATTACAAGTATGCGTTTATCAAGCTATTTGGCGACATTCCGTCAGGGTAATGGGAAGGCAGGACACTGTGTGAAGGGGTGATGGAAGTGTGGGGCCGGTTCCCCAGCGTGGGCTCCAGGGGCCCCACGTTCTCCCCTGTGGAGGTGGGAAGGGTCCTGAGCCCCGCCGTTTGCCCACACAACACCCAAAGGTGGGTCAGGGCCACGCCTAGCACAGCCTGGGGCACACTCCACCCCCGGGAGCGACACCCAGCAGAACGATGCCGGTGATGGCCGTTTACTGTAGGAAGTGAGGCTGGGACAAGAGGGGGGCTAGGGGGCTCCGTGTCTCACGCCCTT
>NW_004955604.1:230344-236336 GCF_000276665.1 Chinchilla lanigera
GAGCTCCGCGCACCCTGAAGCCGCCGCAGGGGCCTGGGAGCGGCCCAGCCCCTGCCTGCCCCAGGCGCCCCTGGGGGCGTCCCGGAGCCCCGACTGCTCAGGAAGGACGCCCCACCTCGGCGCACTGGCCCGCGCAGCCCCCGGCCCGCTCCTCTGTCCCTGGTCCCGGGAAACTCCCCACTGAACACCCGGCCCCTGCTACCTCTGCAACTCGGACGAACTCCTCCCAACCCCACTTTCTCCAGGCACAGCGGCCTCCTCCCCAGCGCCCGCGCGTTCCCCGCGCAGCGGCCGCTTCCTCCGGACCCCAACTTCTCCCCGCTCGCAAACGTGCGCGCCGCGCCTGCCCCGGGCTCCGCAGCGGCCCGGAAACGAACTTGCCCGCCCTGCCCGGCAGGCCGCGGCCTGCCCCTCGCGCCTAGGGTCGCAGGGCCCGCAGAGCCCCTCCTCCTCCGCATCCCAGAGGGGGCCCCCAGCCCTGGATCTCCCCAACTTTGGTGGAACCCAACTCTCCCCTCAAGGGGCCAGGAACCGCACCCCCAGCCTCTCCCGCCTGCCAAGGTCCCTCCACCCACTTGGAGCCCCCAGGGTCGCCCCTGCCCGACACCCCCTCCCCAGGCCGGGACTCCGCCTTGGGAACGCCCCCTCCAGCCGGGGTCCTCAGCAGCCCCTGCCTGCGCCCCGATCTGAAGCGGTCCCCCAGTCCGTGGACCACTCAGGACAACTGGAACCCCAAGACTTCCGCGCTCTAACTCACCACGCCGGCCAACCCCCTCCCCGTTACCGTCTGCGCCTCACCCATGCTGCCCCGGCCGTGTGCCCCCTACCTGTGTCCCCCACTCCGCTGACTTCTTTCCCAAGCCCTGACCGCCGAGACACCGGAAGCCTTAGAGCAGGGCGACACCACCAAAAGCCCAGGTCCCAGAGCGGGGTGACCTTGGCCCCCCACTTCCTCGTGTCCTCCGCCCCCATCCGCTGGCCCCAGGTTGGGCTGCTCCCCGAGGGGCTGCCGAGCAAGGTCGGCGAGGGGGGTGTCTCCATGGCAACGGGCCCGGTGCCCCGCGCGCCCTGCCCCCTCCCAGCCGCCCACACGCAGCCCCTTTGCGGGCTGCTCCTCCTGGCACCCGGCACCCCCAGCCCGCCTGGCTCGGCCCCTTCCTCTCCTTCGGCCACAGACTGACTTTCCTGGCCCCGGCTGTGCTGCCTGCGCCCCTCGCGCCAGCACGGCCACCTCCACTGTCTTCACAGCCCCGCCGCCTGCTTGGCGGGGTGCGCTGGTGACCCCGGCAGCGCCTGCTGCCCGCCCGGCCCGCGGGCCCTGCCACCCGGTCCGGGAGGGGACAGGGCGAGCGCCGAGGGGCCTGCCCCTCCGCACAGCCCCGGAGCTCGTCCTGGCCCTTTGGAGGGCAGTCTGCTCGGCTTTGGGGAGTCCTCGCTGAGTCCCTCGGCCCGGGGCTGTGCGGGAGGAGAGCAGGGCACCCCGCTTCTGAAGCCGCCCGGAGAGGGGTCGGCACGCTCCCCCCTGAGGACCAGGTCCTTTCTCCAGAGCCAGGGGGGTCCCAGAACCTTAATTCCAGCCCACCCACCTCCGATTAACGGAAAGATGTCTCACCTCTGTTAACGGCGGGTCAACTCTGCGATGCCCTGGGGAGCACGTCCAGCCCCCCCTGCCGGCACCCCCAGAAACACCAGGGGCTCCCAGTTCTCGCCGCGTCCCCCTCCCCCAGCAGCGAGGGGCCCGGGCGTCCGACCCGGCCGGGGGTGGAGGTGAGGAGGCGGCTGGGGAATGGGGGTGCCGAAGTGGCTGGGCGGCCGGGGGCGGCTCTGAGCCGAGGCCCCCGGGGAGTGAGGGTCCGGATTGGCGAGAAAGGTGCGGAGACAATTTGGTTCCCGTGTCGCTGGGTAAAGTGCGGAGCTGGAGGACGAGAGGGAGGCGGAGGGGGGGAGGGGAGCGCCGAGGATGGGGGAGCCTCGGAGAGCAGGGGTGGGGGAAGGGAGGTGGGGGCAGGGTCCGGGCGCAGGAGAAGCGGGGAGCGGAGACGAGAAGCGAGCCCCGGAGCCGGGAGCCGGGAGCCGGGAGCCGGGCGGGGGGAGGCAGAGCCAGGAGCAGAAGCAAGTTGGAGACGCACACAGAATCTCCGGAGCGAGGGGCCGGAGACGGCAGAGAGGGGGACCCGGGGGGGGCGGGGGTCAGGGCGGGAGTGACAGAGGGGAGGCGCTCAGGACGAGGCGCGGGGGACAGATGGGGAGAGGCAGGCGGCGGAGACGGAGGTGGGGGAGCGGGCAGGCGGGCAGGGGGAGGGCGGAAACTGGGGGACAGGGCAGGGTCGCGGAGAGGACGGGGAATGAGGGAAATTTGGGGGAGGGGGGTCTGGGGAGCAGAAGGCGCCTGGAGATGGAAAGGCGGGTGGGGAAGGGGAGCCAGACCAGAGCGGGAGGCAGATGGGGGGACCGAGACGGGGGAGACAGACCCAGAGACGCGTGCGGGCCGGCGGCTGCACCCGGGAGCCCGGGAGCACCAGGGGCAGGGCCCGGCTCAGGTGGGCGACGGAGGTGGGAGACCGGGGGTCCCCGCCCCTCCCCCGCACCCCAGCCCCCAGCGATCCCCACCCCCATCTCAGAGCCGTCGCCCCCACCCCCACTAGCCTCCATCGCTTCAGCATCGCTTGCCGCCGCCGCCTCTTCCTGTCGTCATAGCAACGGGATCCAGGCGCCCGGCCAAGGCTGGCAGCCGCGGCCGGAAATGAGGGGAGGGCCTTTTCCAAAGGACCCCGGGAACGCGCCCCGTGCCCCAAATCTGGGAGAAACCTCAACTTCCCGGGGTCTTCCTACCTCCTGCCCCAAGCAGGCAGGGCCAAGAGCCCTTCCCAAATAAAAGCACGTTACACGCACAAGGGGAGCGAGCATTTTGGGTTTCACCAACACATCCGCTTTTCCTCTGTGTCCCCCTCCTACCCCTACCTCAGCCCTGGTGGGAAAGAGGGGTGAGCTCGGTCCGCCCCAGGAGGCTGTGCCCCACCGCCAGGGCGGGGAGGAAAGGCTGTGAACAGCAGGGTGGAAATAACTGTCCAGAGCGGGGAGAGCTCCCAACACTTTGAGGAGAAAGGGTCGGTCAGCTGTAGAACTGGCCAGCGAGAGCCCCAGGGGGGAAGCCGGAGGTGGGAATCGGAGGTGGGAATTGGAGTGGGCGGCCCCCAAGTCCGGTCTTGGTCGGAGTCTCAGGGCTGTGCCTGAGCGCGGTGTGACCTTGGGCCAAACACTTCCTGTCTCCTAACTCAGTCTTCCCCAACTCAGTCTTCCCCGGCCCGAGGAGACCAGGGCTGCCTCCAGTCAAAACAGAACACTGGAGCTGGGGTCTTCGCACACCGCCGCACAATGCCGTGTTGCCCGCGGATGTGGAAAAGCCGGCAGCAGCACGGCCTGGGCCTCGGCTGAGCGCGAGAGCGCGGCGGCATCGCTGGGAACCCACACGTGGGCATCACCGTCCAGGGTCTCAGGTGAGCAGGCAGTCGGTGGTCATCGGCCCACACTCACAGGGGACGGAGACGGGGAGCCTTTTTACAGGGCCGGGGCAGGGTGGTGGCCGCACTAGGTGGCCTGCAAGCTTGGGCCCTTTCTGGGCCTTCCTCCTCCTGGGCAGGACTCACAACCTGGGCCTCCGCCCCGCATCAGCTCGGTGCCTTCACCCCACCCTGCCCCACAGGACGGGAGTTTAGGGATGCCTTCTCCCGCCCCACAGCCCAGAGGAGAGGCCGAGAAAAGGCACCCCGAGGAAAGGGGCCTGCTCCTGTCTTTGGGAGAGACCTGCTCATCCTCCGAGCTCTGCCAGGGAGCAGGGTACGGCAGCAGACAGCCTCCACACAGCCATTGAGACCAAGCTCTTAACATCACAGGTGGGGCAGCTGGCGGCCCACGGCCACCTCCTCTGTAGGGGCTCTCTCATCAGCCCCCATTTTTTCTCTGTTTTTTCAGACAGGGTCTGACTGAGGCTGGCCTTGAACTCGCTATGTAGCCCAGGCTAGCATCAAACACACAGAGCTGCTCCTGCCTCAGCCTCCCAAGTGCTGGGATGACAGGTTCGCGCCACCGTGCCTGGCTAACCCCCATTTTAAAGATGTGGGAAGTTGGTGGTGCACGCCTGTCATCCCAGCACTCGGGAGGCTGAGGCAGGAGGATCATTGTGAGTTAGAGACCAACCTGGGCTACAAAGGGAGCTCAAGGCCAGCCTGAACTGCATAGCAAGACCCTTTTGTCAAAAAGACAAAAAAAAAAAAAACAACAACAACTGTGGAAACTGAGCCCAAGAGAGGTGAGCACATCACCCTCAGAAGAGGGGTCCACAGACACCAAAGACAGGACCTCCAGAGGTTAGATAAGCCCGGGCTTCTCAAATGTGGCTGCTGGCATTGGGCCTGGCTAATCTGGCCTTCCTGACCTCTGCCCTGTGCACGGCGGGGTGCTGAGGCCGCCCCCAGCCTCCACCCACAGATGCCAGTAGCACCCGTCCCCACAGCAGGACCCCTGAAAATGTCTCCAGGCGGTGCTGGTGTCCCAGGTTGAGAACCATTGCAGCGAATGAATCAGCAATGAGAGGGACATATTTTATTTTTATTTGAAATTAACATGTATTTCCTAAGCAAATCAATAGATGCTCGTGGATTAAACAAAAAAAACCAGAAAAGAATCAAATGCTCCCCCCGGGATCCCAAGAGGGCCCATTCAGCCTGTTCCACCCGAACCCCTGCTGCTTTTTGTATGTTCTGCTGTTCGTTCTCTCCTTGCCCGGCCTTCTCCAAGCAGTAGTTACCCCCGACGTGTCTGCACCCTGTGCTGTCCACAGGTCCCCCAAAGGTAATGAGTCGGCTCAGGTACCCCCACTGTGGCTCCCCTTCCTCCTCGAAGAAGTATTTTTACTTCCATTGGCTCATCTGGTGACATTAAGTGATACACGATGACATCATGACTCCTGGTCTCGGTGACTAAAGACAGCCTATCTTTTCTTTTTTTTTAAAGAAAAGGCTTTATTGAGATGGAATTCACATACCATACCATCCGCCCACTCCCGGTGCATAATTCAATGGCTTTTAATTAGCACACAGTTGTGCTGTCATCAACTTGAGACCAACTTTAGGACGTTCTCATTTCTCGAAGAGATACCAGGCCTCGTCAGCCTTCACCCTCCTCCGGCCCCCCCTGGCAATCAGTGCACTTTCTATTTGTGTAGATTTCTCTGCTTTAGACTTTTCATGGGCATGAACGCTCAGAGCACACAGCCCTTTGTCTGGCTTCTTCTGCTTAGCATTGTCTTCAAGGTTCAGCCGTATTCCAGATGTCAGGGTTTTGTTGCTGTTCATGACTGAGTAATATTCCCTTTGTATGGGTGGACCACATTTTCTTTATCCACTTACCTATTGGTGGGCATTCGGGTTGCTTCTGCGTTTTATCTATTGGGAATAATGCTGCTGTGAATCTCTGAGTTTTGCATGGATATTTGCTTTGCTCCCTCCTGGGTGAGTAAAGGGTCACGTTTTAACCCTTGCAGATACCCTCTAGCACGAGGGGAAAGGATCTTCAGAAGGAGCAGTTCCTCTGGACCTTGGCCTACATTGGCTCTTGAACTCACCTGTCCTGCCCAGGCCTCCAAGTCAGTTAAGCCCCTACCCCCAGGAGTCCCTCCACCTTCCCTGGCACCTGTGGGAGGCAGTGTTTTAATACAGTCTGGGTGTGGTGGCGCACACCTGTAATCCCAGCACCCGGGAGGCTGAGGCAGGAGGGATCTCATGAGTTTGAAGCCAGCCTGGGCCCATAATGAGTTCAAGGCCAACCTGGATTACACAGTGAGACTCTGTCTCAAAAACTAAAACTAAACTAAAATAAAGCGACCCCCACGATTCCCACCTCCTCCTGCACACCCGGGAGTGAGCTCTCCCCCTGAGTGTGGAGCTAGCTGTGAACTGGCCGCTCGCTGCTGGAAGCAGAGGTGACAGCTGGT
>NW_004955604.1:238906-260594 GCF_000276665.1 Chinchilla lanigera
CTTGCCAGGCAGGTGCTGTGCCACTGAGCTAAATCCCCAGCCCTAAACATACTATTTTAATAAAAAAAAAACCTGTGGTTTCCCAAAACATGTGCACGCACGTGTGTGTGTGTGTGTGTGTGTGTGTGTGTGTGTTGGTTTATACTCCTTTGGATTTGGTTTTGGTTTTTGTGGGGGGTTCTTTTGTTTTTGTTTTTTCCAGGTTGGCCTCGAACTCATGGCAATCCTCCTGCCTTGGCCTCCCAAGTGCTGGGATTGTGCTTCATTTTGGTTTTGAGATAGAGTCTCACTATGTAGCCCAGGCTGGCTTTGCACTCACACTTACCCTCCTGCCTCAGCCTCCCGAGTGCTGTGAGGACAGGAGTTTGCTGCTGCACCAGACTGCTCATGGCTTACATTCTTGAAATCTACTCAACGTTGTTTATGAGTTTTTGTTTGTTTGGGGGTGTGCTTGTTTATTTGTTTCTTTGTTGAGACAGGGCCTTGCTATGTAGGGGTTCAGGCTGGCCTCTAACTCATGGCAATCCTCCTGCCTCAGCCTTACAAGTGCTGAGATTACAGGCGTGTACCACCATGCCCAGGTCCACGTTCAGTTTAAAAGCAGAAAGATGGGGTATTCTCTCTCATCATGAAGCCTCCAGACTCTATTCTTCATGAGCGAATAAGACTGAAAAAAGAGGCCAGTGCAATGGCACACGCCTGTCATCCCAGCACTCAGGAGGCTGAGGCAGGAGGATCGTTGCGAGTTTGAGACTAGCCTGGGCTAGAAAGTGAGCTCAAGGCCAGCCTGAACTGCATAGTGAGACCCTGTCTCAAAAAGACAAAAAAAAAAAAAAAAAAGGACCGGAAAAAAATTTCTCCTTTGCGGGCCTTTAAGCAGAGATGCCCTGTCCGCAGCCCACGTTTGCTAACCGCTGGTGTGTGGCACTGTTCCGTAAACAATAGCAGGTAGAGGACAGGGAGTGGAAAGGGCCCCAGACGCCAGCTGCAGCTGGCGGGGTGAGTGCCAGGCCCAGTTCCAGCCGCAGCTTGGCCATCGGCCAGCGTGTGGCCAGGAGAAAGTTCACGGGCCTCTGTCTCTGCCCAGGCTGGTGTGGCAGTGAGTAGCAGACCTCCTTGGGTTGGGGACACAAAGGACCAGGACTGGCATGAAAGCTGCGCATAGGAAGCGCCTGATAAATTATGTGCCCGATTTATGCAGACCTCTGCCCCTCAGCAGCCTTGGAAACGTGAGCCGAGGTATACAAGGGACAGAGATAAAGGTAGAGCACTTACAGTATTCCTGTCACAGAAATGGGTCTGCAGCCGTGCAATCTCATGCCACTTCCAAATCAAACAAGTAGTTGACATTTCACTTAATTCTTTTGATTTTTTTTTTTTTTAGTATATGTGCTGCTGAAGTGGGCACTTTTTGATTCTTATTTGTCCTTTTTCTTTGGCTTCATATATATTTTTAACAGTTCTTTAAGCAGATTTTTTGTATGCTTATTTGTTTACTTGTTTTGTCTTTTTGAGACAGGGTCTCACTATGCAGTTCAGGCTGGCCTTGAGCTCACTTTGTAGCTCAGGCTGGTCTTGAACTCGCAAGGATCCTCCTGCCTCAGCCTCCTGAGTGCTGGGATTACAGATAGGCACCACCATGCCCGTTCTTGTTTGTTGTACTGGGAATCAAACTCATATGAGGCAAGTCCTCTACCACTGACCTACATTTTCAGTCCTTTTAAAAGTTTTTTTTGTGTTTATTTGTTTTCCTTTTGTTTTAATAATTAAACACAAGCTCCCTAAGTTGCCCAGACTATACTAGAACTTGCAATCTTCTGCCTCAGCCTCCTGAGTATTGGGATGACAGGCATGTGCAACCACGCCTGGCTGGTATTTAAAAAAAACATAAACTTTAGGATTTTAGGTTGTTAAATTCCTGACAAAGTCAGCAAATATCCAACACTTAGATCACCTCCTCCCATGCTGCTGGCATGGCAGACAGCACCAATTGATCACCGTGGCAGGCAGCACCAATCAATAGGGACGTTCTTTCCTGCTGAACAAACCTTCAGCGCCCTCCTAACACAGTCCCAAGCAGCCAGTGTGAATCAATTACTTATAACAAAAAAAGCTGAAACATATTTGCCATTGCAAATCTCAAGCATGACCTTCAGAAATTCCTGGAATCATGGAAAATGACTCAGAATGCTTCCCTGGGGAGTCCGGCCCTCCTGAATATGAATTCTTTCCTGCGAACCTACCCACACCACCCTCCTCCTTGTTCCAGAGGGATTTGGAATCCTTCTAAACCACCCTCCCTTTTTTTTTTTTTCTCCCCCAGAAAAGGAAACTGAAGCCCCAGAGATTAGAAGACTTGCTCAAGGTCACAGGATGAGTGAGCATGCGATCTGTCGTAGTGAGATACGGCAGCTGATAAGGTGGACTCCGGAGTACACAGGCCCGGGCATGGAGTGTGTTTTGCACCTTACCAGCTGGGTGACCTCCCATTCTGTGCCTCAGGTTCCTCATCCATAAAATGGGCTGCTTGATTCCCAGGGGGCCTCCATCATGTGGCTGTGGTGGGAACATTTCCAGCTGGGATGTGGTTCTGATCTTGCACTTCCTACCCCGTAAGGGGATAAGTAGATCTAGACAAGGGTTTGTGGTGTGTGTGTGTGTGTGTGTGTGTGTGTGTGTGTGTGTAAGGGGGGCTGGTGCTATGCTTCCCTCCAAATACCTTAGGAGTCAGCTTCCTGCAGTGGGGTGCAGCTCTTTGCTAAAGCACTCGCCTAGCACACAAGAGACCTGGAGCTCCACCCCAGCCTTGCAAAATACAGAAATAAATAAGAATAAGAAAGATTTCTCATGAAGCTGGGCGTGGTAGCGCATACCTGTAATCCCAGCACTCAGGAGGCTGAGGCAGGAGGGTCGTTGTGAGTTCGAGACCAGCCTGGGCTACAAAGTGAGCTCAAGGCCAGCCTGAACTGCATAGGGAGACGCTGTCTTGAAAAGACAAAAACAAAACAAAACAAAACAAAAAACCCAGAAGGATTTCCATGAAGAGCCTCATCAAACATCTGGGCTGCTGTGGATCCCCAGGGTGAGGTCCCAGGCCCCAGCGCCTCTTTCTGACCCACGCTCCCCGCAGAAAGAGTGCTCCTTCCGCGCAGGCCCTGTGGTGTCCGGGGGATCCTGTTCAGAAGGAAACCGTCTGGCGCGGGTAATTGTGCAGCAAATGGCAGCAGTTGTTCCTCCACAGGCGACGGCGTGGAGCAGGAGGAAGACCTGCTGCTCCCCGCGCCCGGAGCTCGCGTCTGGAGCCAGGCTTCCCGGTAGCTGAGGCTGTGGGTTCTGCGTGTGACCCCGATGGGCCTTGTGCCGCTCTGCCCCTGTGCACGGTGTGGCACAGACAGCAGGGGAGGGGTGCAGTGATCAAGGTGGGTATTCCAGCTCCCAGCTCCCCCAGACGCAGGGAATTGCACCACACGTCTATACCAACAAATGCAGAAAGAAGTTCCACTCGGGGAGAGACCAGTGACGCGGTGCCTGAGCGGTCACAGTGATCCCGAGAGCTCATTCTTGCCGACCCTGTCCGTGTGCTAATCTCACACTTCACGCTGAATTATAAAGAGCCGCGAAATCGCTTTCTTCCGCAACGCTGGCCGTCGCCCCACCCGGGTGGGGGTACCTGGAGTTACACCCCTGTACCCCGTCCCGCCCTCCGGCCAGGCGGACACGTGTTTGAAATAAAGTTTATTGAAGTTTCTGTCAGTATTTACATATGATACACGGTAAATAACAGAGCCAGGCCC
This sequence comes from Chinchilla lanigera, assembly GCF_000276665.1. Taxonomy (NCBI): domain Eukaryota; kingdom Metazoa; phylum Chordata; class Mammalia; order Rodentia; family Chinchillidae; genus Chinchilla; species Chinchilla lanigera. The sequence goes on from NW_004955604.1 coordinate 242,701, forward strand.
CCCGCCCCCCGCCCCTCCCCCCAGCCTCGTTAAAAATCGCTGCGCGAGACGGGTTAACTGCTGCCCCCCAGATGCAGACTAAAAGCCCCGGCCCCCGCCCTCCCCCCACCCCGGGGCCCCTCTGCTTCCGTGTACGACGCTGTGCTACTCGCCCGCCCTGGACGCGGGGGGCGATGGTCTGGGGACCTCTCCCTCCCCCCACCTGTCCAAAGGGGAGCGTGGGCCTTGACAGAGGCCAGAGTGGGGGTCTGAGATGGAGGAGAAGCTGAGCCAGAAGTGGAAGACCAGGCGAGGGGGCGTGGACCCCCGCTACTGCCCCTCCCTCCCTCGACGGGGCCTCGAGGGGGGACGGGCGGGCACGGCACCCCGGGACCCAGCCTCGCGCTTGGGGCGCTCGGGGCGCTGGCTGGACGCTCCAGGGCTGTGGACCGGCGGGTGCAGGGAGAAGGGAGCGTGGGCGGAGGAGTGGGGGTGGGGAAGGTCGGGGTGTCCCAGGGGAGCGAGGGGGCGCAGCCCAGCCTCTCCCAGGCCTGCACCCCATTACCCCAGCACCGCAGCACCCCAGGCCAGGCGGCGCGGTGCCACGGGAGAGGGGCGGGGCGGAGGGGAGGAGAAGGCGAGCGGCATTCCTGGTGGCTGCCGACCGCACTCTCCAGCCCGGCGCCCCGCGGGTGAGCCGGAGGTTGGGGGGCTGCTGGCCAGGAGGAGCAGATTCCTCCTGGGGAGGGGAGGGGCCGGGGAAAGGGGCGGGATGGGGCAAATGGAAGGGACCAATGAGGAGGAGAGATTGGAAAGGGGTGGGGCTACTGAAATGAGGCAGAGTGATGAGGCGGTGCAGCACCCTCTAGAGGGGAGGAGCCATTCAAATAAGGGACGGTGGGCGTGGCCTAGCAACGGGCCTGCTTGGCTCCCTGTAAAGGGAGGAGCTATTAAAAGGAGGGGTGGTGGGCGTGGTCTAGTGACGCGGCAGGGCAGCACCCTCTAAAGAGGAGGAGCTATTGAAATGAGGGGCCGCGGGCGTGGTCTAGCAGTGGGCAGTGTCCCACCCTATAAAGGGGAGGAGCTATTGGATAAGGGGGGAGGTGGGCGTGGTCTGCATTGATGAGCCGACGGCGCCCTCGAGAGGAGCTGCTGAATTCGAGTGGTGGGCGTGGCCTGCGGTGGCGGTCGGGCGTCCTCGAAGGGCGGAGCTATTCATGAGGGCGTGGCCTGCGGTGATGGGGCCGCCAGGCGCCCTTCTCCTGGGAGCGAGGGACCGCAGAGCCGAGGCACCCGCGGAGGGCCCGGGAGGAGTGGCAGGGCGAGGGGCCGCGGGGCGGGACTCCGCGCCGGCCTCAGCAGGGCGAGGTGGAGATGTGCAGGTGGTCCGGGTACTTGATGGCCGGGGGGTAGTTCTGCGTCATCTGGATGGACACGTCGCTGGAGATGTCCGAGGGGCTGCGGCCTCGGCGCCAGGCCTCGGGCTGCAGGAACTGGCCCGAGTAGTCGGAGCAGTCGCTGAGCCGGGGGCGGTAGAAGGCCGGGTGCGGGCGGTACATCTCCTCCTCGGCGTAGCGCTTGGTGAACAGGTACACCGACATCACGCCGGCCCCCTAGGGCGCAGGGCAAAGGCAAGGTCCCCGGTCACCCCGGGCCGGCGATCAGGGTGCCCAGCCCCCCTCCTCCAGGAGCCCGGGCGGTGCAGCTCCCGGCCCCACCTCCTCCCCTGCCCTTCCGCCTCCAGGCCGGGCCCAGGACGTCACCTCTTTCAGCAGGAAGGAGGAGGCAGCGAAGGCAAAAGACCACCCGTAGCGATAATGAAAGTACTGCTCCGAGCTGCTGGGCCTGTTCATGACCTCGTCATTGATGCTGGAGATGTAAAGAACCAAGCCCACCACCAAGGAGAGGCCTGGAGGAATAGAGGGGGGACAGAGGGGTGCCCCTGGGCATTAGAAGGAGAGCCCAGGCCTAGCCCACTGCCCTCCCGCCACCTTGCTCCCGGACAGAGCCGGTCCGTCCATGCGGCTGTAACGTGGCAGCAGTCACAGAAACACGGCTGGCGGGAGGAGCTCGGAGCCACCCCGAGGAGCCAGGCGTCCATGGGAAGGGCCCCAGGGAGCCAGGGAAGATTCAGGGCGGAGGAGGGGCCTAGACAGGCCAGGGTGTGAGCCGGGCCTTTGGAGCTGGCTGGTGCTGGCAGGAGGCCCGGAGTTGGGACATTCTAGAGGAGGACGGTGAAGCCTACATGGGGCCTCGTGGGTACTGATCTCAGCGGCATCCTAAGGATGGCCGCTCTCCGCGCCCTGCTCTGGGCTGGCTGCTGCTCTGTAGCACTCGAAAGGCACCCCAGCTCCGGAAGGAGACTCACGCTCTCCTCGTGGGGCTGAGGAGACCCACAGGGAGAGGGTGGGAGGAGGGGTCTGATGGAGGATTTTCGGAAGGCAAACATCACTTTCGCAAGGTGGACTTGGCTTCCAGCATCAGCCGTGCCCAGGGCAACCTGGGAGAGTGGCGTGGCCAGCCCTAACCTGCTCAAACTGAGGTTTATTGGCCCCGGAACCCCACGGAGGAGCACCGTGTGCCCAGCACACCCAGGACACACCCGAATCCCTTCCGCTGTCCGCCAGGAGGATCAACATCCATCCCAGCACACTTTCTGTCTCTGTCTAGCTCCCCAGCGAGGGCTGGCTTTTAATCACTAAAGGGTTGGAAAATAAGTCAAAGGAAGCGTAATGTTTTGCAGCCTGTAGGAAGTCTATGAATCTCACTTAGCAGTTCTTCAAAACAGAAAAGATAGCGGGCTGGGGATTTAGCTCAGTGTACAGCACCTGCCTGGCAAGTGCAAGGTTGTGAGCTCGATTCCTGGTACCGGAAAAAAAAAAACAAAACAAACAGACAAACAAAAACAGAAAAGATAGAATTACCATAGGACCCAGCAGTTCCACACCTAGGTGCACACCCAAGAGACTTGACAGCAAGTGTTTACACAACAGTGTGTACGTGAATTGTTTGTAGCAGCCCTGCTCATAACAGCCAAAAAGTATAAACAACCCAGAGGTCTGCCAGTGGATGGATAAAAGAAACACAGTATACCAACGAGGAGTATTACACAGCCAGCAAAAGGAGTGAAGACTGATTTACACTACACAGGGATGGATCTAAACTACTGTGCTCTGTGCACAAAAACACAAAGGAGCACAGACGATGTGACCCTGCCACAGTGAGGGGACCGGAATAATCGCATGCATGCAGACAGGAATAGGTGGGTGGAGGCCCGCAGGAGGATGGACATGGGTCGGCTGGATGTTAAAAGAATGAGCGGTTTCTTTGATGGGGGAGTGATAGTGAAATTAGCTCAGGGGAAGTATGCACAGCCTCGTGAAGCTACTGAAAACCGCTCAGTTCTGTGAACTGTACCATATGCGAATTACACATTTTAAAAGTATGTGAAGTTTGCTGGGCGTGGTGGCACATGCCTATCATCCCAGCACTCGGAAGGCTGAGGCAGGAGGATCGCCATTTGCTACACAGTGAGTTCAAAGCCAGCCTGAACTATTGTACTGAGACCTTTTCTCAAAAACAAAAGTATCCGAACTTCAAATTTCTGTACCTGCTAATAAAATGCCATAATAAAAGGCCGTGGGCACACGGCCACACCGTTTGCTCACCTATAGCCTGGGACGGCTTTCTACTGCCTGGGGAGAGCTGAGCCCCGCAACGGGGACTGGGCGGACACTCGAGGCACGAAGGCTCGTGACCTGGCTCCTGGGAGAGAAACTCTGTGGACCTCCGAGCCCACCGGGTCCTGCCAGCCTCACCAGGCGCTTGCTGCCTTCCACTGCTCCGGCTCCTGACTGCCTGCTCCACCTCGAATGCCTGGACACACTTCCGCCTGAGGCTGTCCTACCCGAATGCCTTCCCCCCGTGCCCCGGGTCTGTCTCTTCCCTTCCTTCAGACTGCTCCATCCTTGTCTCCTAACACAGACCTCCTAGGGTCTCCCTGCTTAAAAAACAAAACAGCCTGGCACGGTGGTGCATGCCTGTAATCCCAGCACCTGGGAGGCTGAGGCAGGAGGATCGCCTCCAGTCCCAGGCCAGCCTGGGCTACATGGGGAGATGCTGGCTCAAAAATGAAAGACTCAGTTAATCAATTAAAACAAAGTTAAACTAGACAAAGCTCCCTCAGTCAAGCTAAACGCAATGCTGAGGGGAATTCTGTGGAGAAGCCATTCCACAGTGATCAAAGGGTCTGGGGGTCCAGAGCATCACCCTGTACCACAAGCAGGACGCAGGAGGACAGGTCCCACAGAGCGGGTGCTGGCACCTCACAGAACCACAATGGCTCCATCCCATCTCCTGCAGCCCACATGTGGGACTCCCCTGCACATGCAAGGTTACTCTGGTGTCACCAGGGAGTGACAGGCTGCAGGGGCTGATGCCCTCGCAGAGTGAGGACAGGGATCTGGCATGCATCTGAGCACTGCAGAATGAGAGGCTGGGTGATCACTCCAGACATCACCGCACAACCAGAGAGTAATGTGCAAAGGAGCACACAGTGCGCCATCTTGTTTTTGAGACAGAGTTTCTTTCTTGTAGCCCAGGCTGGCCTCAACTTACAGGGATCCTCCTGACTCAGCCTCCCAACTGGTGGGATGGCAGGTGTGTGCCACCACGCCAGGGTCTGTGTGCTGCTTTTTCAGCAGGAAAAATGGTGTATAAAAATACACAGGCACATCTGCTTCCTTTCGCAGAGAGGCATAGAAAAGAAAAGAAACAAATGTGGCCGGTTGTCGTCAGGAGGTAGGTGCGAACAAGGACGAGATGGGAGTATGTATTTTTATACAGACTAAACAAGATGGAGGGAAGCTAAGAATACAGATGAATGTGGTGGTGTGGGCCTGTAATCCCAGCTCTCAGGAGGCTGAGGCAGGAGGATGGTTGTGAGTGCTAAGCCAGTCTGGACTACATAGTGAGACCCTGTCTCAAAAAATAAAATATAAACAGAAATGAATGATTCTAATTTTATACCAAATATGATCACAGGGAGGGACATGATCCCAATAACTTTGAACACAGTTTTTGGATTATGTAGCTCAGCTGGAAGATCTGCAAAGAAATCTTGAAGTTCACTTAGCAGGCTTTTGTTGGGAGTGGTCTAAGGGCAGCAGGTCTGAGATTATTTCATAAGACTGAGCAAGGGGCCAGGGATATAGCTCAGTGGCACAAGCGCCTGCCTGGCAAGTGCAAGGTCCTGAGTTTGATTCCTAGTAGCCCCCCAAAAAAGACTGAGTAAGCTATTAAAGCTCCTGCTGCCTTAGGGAGCTGGCGTTTCTCATTCGGAGGTGAAGGAGGTACAAAGAACAGGGCAAGGGCATGGTGGCACATGCCTGTAGCTTCAGCACTTGGGAGGCTGAGGCAGAAGGACTGCCGAAAGTTCGAGGCCAGCCTGAGATACCATCTCTAGACATATATTCTTAAACATATGTATACAGACATGCTGTGTACATATAGAATACATTTGCATGTGTGTGCACAAACACACACACACACACACACACACACACGCGCGCGCACCTGCATGTCATTTGCAAACACTTCCTCCAATCAGCTCAGAGAATGTCCAAGCCACTTTGTTGTTGAACCACAGTACAGAAATCACTTTCAGTGGGGCTGGGGATTTAGCTCAGCGGCAAAGCGCCTGCCTGGCAGGCGCAAGGTCGTGAGTTCAGTTCCCGGTACCAGAGAAAAACCAAAAAAAAAAAAAAAAAAAAAAAAAAAAAAAAAAAAAAAAAAAAAAAAAAAACATAAAAATAAATCACTTTCAGGAGGCTTAGTAGTGCAACCCTGCACCTAAATCACAGCCCAAACTTAAAATGCACCAGTTCTCCCAGTGCTGTCTTTGGCAGTCATTTTCTCCAGTTTGGGATACAATATGGGGTCTTGCTTTGAGGTTCTTACTCTATCTCTTTAGTCTCCTGTCTTACATTCTCAGATCTGTTTCTCCTTAAAGGAGCAAGCGGTGCAGCTGTGTTCACGCTGAAAGGCTTTGCTAATAAGATAACCCGCCGCATCCATCCTGTCGCCGGCCTCTACCATCCTCCTCCTCCCCGCCTGACTTCCTGGCTGCCCCAGGCCCTGGGCAGCAGCGATACTGCCCCTTCCCTCTGCAGCTGTCTGTCTCCTCTGCCGTCCCCTCAGCCCCGACCCCTCTCCTGTCTCCACCATCTCTGATAGACAGGTCAGAACGTTCTCCTTTGAATCGGGGTGACACTTGGAACAGAACGAGAGACGGCCTGCAGGCCACCCGGGTCTTAACCTCTCCTCCGCACCCTTCTAGGAGGAGCTAAGCATCGTGCGTCTCTCACGCCCGCCTGTCCGCCTTCTTCCGGGGCCCTCCTGAAACCGAGCACGCAGCTCCCACCACTGGGGGCCCCCTGAAACCAAGGTGCCTCCCATGTCTGCTTTCTTTCTTATTTTTTTTTTTTTTGTGTGTGTGTCTTTTTTTGAGACAGGTCTTGCTATGCAGGTCAGGCTGGGCTTGAGCTCACTTTGTAGCCCAGGCTGGTCTCGAACTCGCAACGATCCTCCTGCCTCAGCCTCCCTACTGCTGGGATTACAGCCGCGCCCAGCTTGCCTGTGGTATCTCAATAGGAAAATCACAGCGGTGCCTCTGGCTTTTCCTGCCCATTACATTTCACCTAAATGTCATCAAACTAGACATTACTTCTGGTTACAGGAAACCTGGGAAGAGCAGTAAGTTATGGGAGGAAGCAATCAAACCATCCGGGAGGGGTTTGCATGGCTCCCCAGTCCTGCGGTCCCCAGCGACCAGCACCAGTCAAGCTGAAGACCCCAGCCAGTGACCGGCTTGCGCTCACCGAGACAGAGGACAGAGCCAGGCCCCGAGCCCTGGTGTCACGCGGGCCAGGGACCGCACCACCTACCCACAAAGCCCAGGGGAGAGGAAGAGCCCGGACCCGGCTGTGCCTGGACCCTGGTGTTCAACAAAATCCAGAGAAGGGGTGTGGAAACCCCGCTGTGGAAAGCGTGCTGGAGAAGCTTCAGGGCACTGCATCCCACACCACAATGGCCGCATTTCCCCAACAAATCAATTAGGACCCACACAGGGCCTGTCTGAGGCTGAAGGAGGCTTCTGAGATCCATCACTCCGACGCGCATGTGAAATTTGGGTCCTGATTTGCAACAAACTGAGCGTAAAAAGGCATTTATGAGTGGTGCGGGCAGACAGAACACCAGGCGGGTATTAGGCAATGCGAAGTAATTACCCTGATTTTCCCACGCCTGATAGCGGCGAGATGGCTGTAGTAAATAAAGGAGTAGCTCTCCCTCAGAGAGCTACTGAAATATTTGTGGACAAAATGAGTGGCTGTCTGGGGCCGACTCTAAAATAAGGTAGCGAAGTACAGGAAGGGGACATGGGTGTGTGACTAAATAAAGAGCCGCCATATGCTGGGGATGGCTGGAACCGAGGGAAGGGTGCACGGGATTCCCTACACTCTTCCTTCTGTATTTTCAGGGTGAAATGCATTTTAAAAAGTCAAGGTTGTAAAAAAATACACATAGAGTGGCAGAAGTTGTCTCGACTAGAACAGACTCGGGAATAAATGGCTCGAGTGAGCCTGACTCAAGCCCGCTTCTGGGGTGAACTGAAGACTTCCTTTGCCTTCATTTCCTTCCTTTCTTTGTTTCCTTCCTGCCCTGCCTGCCTGCCTGCCTTCCTCTCTCTCTCTTTCTTTATTTCTCTGTTTTTCTCCTTCTCTTCCTCCTCCTTCCTCTCCCCCTCTCCCTCTCTCTCTTGCTCTTTCTTTCTGCTGAAGACCAAAACCCAGAGCCTTACAGGTGCTAGAAAAGTGCTTTACCACTGGCCTACACCCCCAGACCTAAGAAAGACACTCTTGTATCTCTAGAGGTAACTGGGACAGTGTGAAGTGGAGGAAATTATATTGTAGAATTACTGTCACCTTTCTAGGCGTGGTAACTGTCATGCATGTGAATGTCCGTATCCTTAAAAGATTCACACTAACACTTTGGGGTTTTTTTATTATAATTTTTTGAGACAGGGTCTCCTTATGTAGTTCAGGTTGGCCTTGAACTCAGAGTGGTCCTCCCAAGTGCTAGCATTACAGGTTTGTGCCACTACAGCCAGCCACACTAATGTTTTTTTTAAAAGAAATAAACTACAATGATGCCTGCAACTTACTTTCAAAGGACAATGACCCCCACCTCAAAGAAAAGTGTGTACGGTGTGTGTAAGAAAAAAAAGCAGAAGAGGAGGACAGAAGCGATTCACAAGGTATGTGTAAAGGCTGGGTGTGGTGGCACACACCTGTAGTCCCAGCATATAGGAGGCTGAGGCAGGAGGATCTCTGTGAGTTCAAGACCAGCCTGGGCCACATGGCAAGACACTGTCTCCAAAAAAAAAAAAACACCAAAAAACCCACAGGGGTGTGTGTGTGAGAGAGAAAGGGTGGGGCTCACGCCGGTAATCCCAGTGCTTGGGAGGCTGAGGCAGGGGGATCTTTGTGAGTTAAGAGACCAGCCTGGGCTACCAAGTGAGCTCAAGTCAACCTGAACTGCACAGCGAGACCCTGTCTCAAAAAGGCAAAAATAAATAAATAGATAGATATAGAAGTTGGGGTGCAGTGCAGAGGGGTGGGGTATAATCACAGCGCCCTGTCACTCGCTCCTTCTTTCTCTAAAGTGCTTCCCCAGCCAGCAGCACATTCGCTGTTCCTCACCCTGTACTGTCCCCTCCACCCCACCAGGACCTTGGGAACCCACAGGGCCGGGATCCCCTCTGACACAGCCTGCAGCACAGAATGGGCCTGGCCGAACCGTGAGTACTTGCATGAACGGACCTGCTGAAAAGGCTCAAGCTGGGCATGGTGGAAAACGCCTGTAATCCCAGCACTCGGGAGGCTGAGGCAGGAGGATCATTCGGAGTTCAAGACCAGCCTGGGCTACAAAGTGAGCTCAAGGCCAGCCTGAACTGCAGAGCAAGACCCTGTCTCAAAAAGACAAAGAAAAAAAAAAAAAAAAACAAAATGAAAAGGCTCATTCTTGGGTCTCACCTGTTTAACCCACACCAAATCCCATTCCTCCATCCCGTCTGTGAACGAACCATCCCTTGCTCCGGGCTGAACACCGCTCCCGATTCCAGTATCCCTTTCTTCTTTCACAGCTAGAGAATGAACTCAGGGCCTCCGCACTAAGCTGCATCCCAGATTCTTTTTTTCAATTTATTTTTAGTTTTGAGACAGAGTCTTAAAAAATTGCCAAATTGCAAAAAAAAAAAAAAAAAATTGCTAAATTGCCCAGACTGGACTTGAACTCGTGATCCTCTGGCCTCAGCTCCTGAGCGCTAGGATGACAGCACCACTGTGCCTGGCATATTCCCTAATTTTGGTACAGGGGAGTCCATGGAGTGTCTCACAGGGGACAGGGACCTGGGACAGGTCGTGCCAGGTGACCAGGGTCACAGAAGGAAGCCCAGAGATCGCACTCACCCAGGTGCCTAGGTCAGGCTAGGGTCACCTCAGCTCTCTGCCATCCATCCGGGTGTCCCCTCATCATGTCCACTCTGCTTCCTTTGCTTTTTTTCTTTTTCTGAGAGAGGGCCTTGCCTTGTTGCCCAAGCTGGTCTCTGCTCACAACCCTCCTGCCTCAGCTTCCTGACTAGTGGGTCCACTTCACTTCCTGAATCCTTCCTAAGTTAAAACCAGTTTAGGAGCTGCCGATTTAGCTCAGCGGCATAAGCACCTGCCTGGCAAATGCAAGGTCCTGAGTTTGATTCCCGGTACAAACAAACAAACCACTTTTTGCAAGCCAGGTATGGTGTGGCACACCTGTGATCCCAGCACTCTGGAGGCTGAGGGAGGGGGGTTGAAGCAAGTTTGAGGCCAGCCTGGACTATACTGGCTTCAAGGACAGAGAGACCCTGTCTCAGAAAAACAACAAAAACAAAAAAATACTCTTTGCATCCTGAAGTCCTCCACCCCAGTTCAGGCCTCATTCTCTACATGTGTATCACTGCTCCAGATCCTCATCTTCTCACATCAGATGTGGTTCCTCCCCAAGCCCAGAAGAGGCTATTCCTTTGTGCTCCATATTCTTCCATAGCTCCCTACTTCCCACGGGAGAAGGCACCCCTGCTCCAGCCTGACACCAGGCCCTCACCCTCAGGTCCCCTTTCAACCTAGACAGGGGACAGGGGACCCACACTCCACATCGCAGTTCTAAACAATAAATTCTCCAAGAGGGAGCCAGGAGCAGAAGGAAGGAACAAACATTTCCAACAACGAGGAATAAACTTTTTTGGGGGAAATACTGAACCCAGGGACTTCACACTGAGCTACACCCCCTAATCCTTTATTATTACTATTTTGAGGTAGGGTCTCACTAAGCTGCCCAGGCTGGGTTTCAACTTGGGATCCTCCTGCCTCAGCCTTCTAGAATGTAGTAACTCGTTTTTACCCTTGTTTTTCCTCTCTGGCCACTTTAAGTGTCTGATTTTGCAAAACTAACCTTCCTTTCATCTTTTCGTTCCTCTCCCTCTGCAACCCAACTCTTCTACTCTCTGTCTCCACCTCCTCAATTGCATCCGCTCCACTTTCCTTAGCTAGCAGTAGGCAAAAATCACCTACGTTCCACGCCAAACAGACCCGACCCACTGGGCCTGCGCACAATACGGTTTCAGGACCATGGACAGCCGCGCCGTCCCGGCCCTCCCTTACAGCGCTGTGAATTCCTTCCATACTTAGCACTTTCCCTTTTGTACTTGGGACCCTCCCCGCTTTCAGCATCAGCTTCCACACACCTCCTCCGGAGAGCACTCCCTGATCATGCCCCATGCCACCCTGCTGTGTCGGGTTAACACCCGACCCTCACCCAGAGCCACTCTACACGCAACGCCTCACACCAGGCAGGTCCGCCACGCCCTGCGGACAGAGAGCAGCACACGTTCGAAAAGATCCCTGCCCTTTCAGAGTTCACCTCTGGTACAAGGAGACTGGAAACAGGTCATAAGAACAGCGGTACGGACTATGTACCATCGCACCCGCTAGGGAGGGGAGCGCAGGTCAGCACTAGGAATTGTCAGAAAAGGCAGCTCGGAGGAGGAGCCGGCCAGAGCCCTGGGAGGAGCTGGGGAAGAGCCCCGGCGGGGAGAAGCAAGCATGCCCATCCCAAGGCAGGGCCGCATCCGCATTCCCCATGCGGAGTGCCAGTGGGTCAGGCGATGAGGTCAGCGAGCTGAGCGGCAGCCAAGTCCTGAGGACCTTGTGGGCTGGGCGAGGACGCGGGACGCATCCCGAGCGCAGCGGGGACTCGCCAAAGGGGGCTACACGGAGACAGGCTGCACCTGGCTTTGCTTAGGACTCAGCCGCCGGCGCCAAGCACAGGGCCGGGCACCAGGGTGGGTGACCGAGACGCGCGTCACGTTCGGGGGTGAGGTACAGACGGGGCATGCGCAGGCATCGCTCTCACGGCCTGGAAAAGGAAAATCAATGCCCTCTGGCTTTGTCCCTGCTGCCCAAGCACAAGCAACCAGTCATGGGCTCTATTGACCGCTTATCAATACCCAGCTCTCTCACAGCTGCCCAGCTCTACGCCCACAGCTCCAGCCTGGCACTGCCCGCACCCTGCAGAGCCCCCTCCTCTGCCGTCTGCTTCCGGTCTCTCTCCCAAGCCCGTCCCCAGAGCAGGCTGCGGGGCGAGGTTTACACCCAGCGTGACTCTCACGCTGCCCGGAGCTACACGGCAGCTCCATGCCAATTCCATCGCAAGGACCTGGCTTGTGTTTGCCAATCTCAGGCCACCCTCATCTCCTTCTCCAAGGCCTGGCACCCTCAGGGGAAGTTGGGGTGACTGAGCCTGATCACTGTGCTCTGAGATCTAAGGTGCCGGTGTGATGTTCCCCCTTGTGCTTTTCTTTTAACTTCCTTCATGTCTACGATTTCTAACGTTAGCAAGGCAAGACAGTGCCCTGGTGAGGCACCCTGGGTTGGAATACTGCTTCCACTGCCAGGAAATTTAACCTCCAGGAGCTTCCGCTGCTTCCATGTCAAGACGGAGACATGAATGCTACCTCCCGAAACACAAAAACAAAAACCAAAACAAAAACTGGTGCCCACATGACAGGGTCAAGAATAAAAAACTTAATTTCTAGAACTCAGAACTGCCTGGCCCCTGCCACCCCATAAAGTTGTAGTTACCACTACCGCTTACTGAATCATTTATTCATACCGCACACGCACAGCCTAGGTACTTTATATCCATGAAGAAGCTCAGTGTTGGCCAGTTAGCTACCATCTGGCCCGCCACGTAGTTTTGTACGGTTTGTAACCTAAGTGTGGATTTTGCATTCTTTACAACTGGCGGGGGTCAATCAAGGGTATCTCGCGGCACACAGAAATTACCTTGCATTCCAACTTCAGGGTCCACAACACAAGTATTGTGAGCAACAATTCCACCAGGGAAGACTTTTTTTTTTGGGGGGGGGGTTTTCTCCGGTACCGGGAACCGAACTCACGACCTTGCGCTTGCCAGGCAGGTGCTTTTGCAGCTGAGCTAAATCCCCAGCCCCTAGGGAAGACTTTTATGCCGGTCTTTCTAGCTACAGTGCCTGGCAAGTTGAGGACACGTGGGTGATCCCTTGGGTTTGAGCAGATATACTATGAAGTAAACCCAGGGAGAAATCAAACAGTAACACTCAGTTTCACCCCCAGTGCTGGGTCAGAAGTCTGACCTCCAGCCTGACGCTGGCTAGCTGGCTCCCGGGGCAGCGTGTGAGCACACACTTGGAATCAGAACACCCGTGTTTTGGGTTCCTGCTCTGCCATTAACTAGCTGTCCCCGCTCCCAGCCCACTTCCATTTCCGTGTCTGCAGACAATGGGGCATTCCTTCTAATCTCTAGGGTAGGTTGAATAAAACTCCCCATGCTACCTACTCCTGCCCCACTTTCTCTCTCTCTCTAGGCCACTATTTTCCATCTGAAAAATGATGAGACCTTTTTGCTCTGACACTCCCGGATCATATCCTACGTGTCTTATTTTAGCTCAGTGTCTGGCTCCACACACCGTGATTCAAGCCTGCGCCGAGGTTGCACCCTGCTTTCGCTGGAAAAGGTCTCACCAGGCTGGGTTGAAGGCAGGCTGGGGGAGGTTTGGTCTCGGGAGAGCTGGGTGCAGAGCAGGAGGAGACCGGGGGAGGGGACACTGGAGATCAGTGCGCGACTCTTTACGCAGCCTGCTGGGAAGTGGGACCGGGGTGCAGGCTACGGGGCACGCGGTGGAGGTGAGATGTACGGCGGGGTGTGTTTATGAACTATCAGCTCAATTGCAAGGGCCTGATTTGAGGTTTTTTCCAGTACCGAGAATCGAACTCATGACCTTGCACTTGCCAGGCAGGCGCTGTGCCGCTGAGCTAAACGCCCAGCCCCCTGATTTGAGTTTAATTAAATCATGGTGTCCACATTTGAACCAAACTGGAGAACTGAGTCAGAATGAGCTGGCCGGGCTGGGTTGGTGGGTTCGGGTGTGTTGCCCTCCACGGCCCTGTGCCAGACAGAATGAGGCTGGCCCGAGCTGCGAGCTGGAAGGCGCAGAGAGCGCTTCTCCGGAGCTCCGGACTCCCCAGTCATCTGGCAAAAGCTCACACTGGTATCTTGGGCAACTCCCTGCTGGATCTCAAACCTCCCCTTCATCAGGTGAGAGCTAAGAATAGCGCCTAGGTAGAGACGTTCTGAGACGAGACCGATCACACACGCAAGAGCCCTGCACCTCACGATAAAGAAAAAACTACGAAGAAATGCTGAGCCCGCGCGAATGCCATGCATGGCAAAGCGTTTGCGGTGACGCCTAAAACGCACTCTGACGTGCATCGGAAAGAAAAACAAGTAAGAGAGAGTTGATGAGTGATTAGAGGCAAAGGGCCGGACACAGGGTACTGCGAATCCAGTAGAAAGTTCACAACGGACCAGGCAGCGGGGACACGAGCGCTCACTGCAAAACTCTGACTTTTTTGTTTGAAAAAGAAAAGAAAACAGAGTGTTGCTCAGAAAATACGGCGCCTTGTAAACTGTTAATTACTAAAATATCAGTGATGGTTAAAAATACAGGCTCCGGGGGCGAGGCGCATGCGCCTGCCTCCCAGCCTCGGCCTGCTGCGGGCCCGGAGGGCGTGCTCTGCTGCCCACGAAGGGGCACAGCGAGGCCGGAGACCGCAGGGGGCAGCCCTGCCAGGGCCGCAGCGCCCAGCCCTCGGCCCCTCCCCTGGGCTCACCCGAGAGAATGAAGAAGATGCCGGACACGAAGGCCAGGATGGTCCTCTGCGGGCGGATGTGGCCGATGTTGCTGATGACGAAGGCGGTGAACACGAGGAACAGGCTGACCATGGGGAAGGGCGTGGCGGTGCGCACGGTCTCTGGAGGGCGACAGGGGGCGCGGTGAGGGTCTCCCGCGGCCCCGCCCCTTCCTGGGCGTCCGTCCTGTAGGCGCCGCCCCTCGCCCAGGCCACGCCCCCACCGTGCCGCCTTGGAGCCCCACCCTCCGCACACCCCCACCCCCTTCCTCGTCCTGGCCTTTCTCCCAGGACCCCATTTTGCCCGGGCTCCAACGCCCGCTTCCCTCACTCAAAATATTCTCCGTGTTCTCCGTCACCAAGTTGATCTCTGGTTCGAGGAAGTATTCCGAGGCCACGCAGCGCCCCTTCTCCCGACCTGGTGGGGAGGGAGAGACAGAGGCAGGGGTGGGGGAGAGGATGGAGGCTGAGCTCCACAGGGGCGGCGGGGCATAGGGGGTCAGAGGGAGTCCCCAGGGTGGGGGGTGAATGCACCCAAGGGTCGCGGTGTGCTCGGTCTTAGGGGGTGCTTGCGACTTCTTGGGAGCTGCTCTGGGGGAGGGCAGGGGGAGGGCAGGGCTGGACCCCTGGTCCCAAGCGAGGAAGGGGCTGTGGGTCAGCACCGCGGGGTCTTTCAAGAGGAAGAGGCCTGGAGGGAACGGGGCCAGGGCTCCTCGATCCGGAGAATAAAGGGCGAGGCGTGGGGGCTCTGAAAAATCTGCACATCCAGGAGAGGACCAGGACCATTTTCTGGATTCCTGGGACCCAAGGAAAGGGGCTAGGGTTGAGGCCTGAGCGCTCGGGGGCAAGGCGGGACCGGGGCAGTGGAAGGCGTGCGCCATGCACCTGCAAAGAAGCAGACCCGCCAGAGGCCGGCGTGCAGCGCCATCTTGACCTCGGTGGTCTGGTTCTGCGGCAGCACCGTCCCTTCTTCCATGTACAGCCAGTAGTCCGTGCTGACCGCGATGCCCACGAGCAGCAGGCCGCAGGCCCCGAACACGCTGCTCAGCAGTGTCAGGGCGCGGCTGCTGCAGTGACTCATTGTCAGCGGCGGGGGGCGCCCTGCGGGGCCTGCAGGGTGGGAAACGGTGGTGGGGATCTCCGAGGGGACCGCCCAAGCCCCTCATCTCAGGTTGGGACGCTGAACCCTAGCTGGACGGAACAACTCCAAGCCAGAACCTTCTCCAGTCCCACTTCTGGGTCCTGAGCCATGACCCCAGCACTGGCTGGAGATACAGGTGCCCACTCCGAACCTCAGGGATGGGCCCCACAGAATTGCCAACGGGGCCCTGTCTAGCTCGGGCCAGGCCCCAACCCCGGGGAGAGGTTGCCAGATATCGTGGAACTCCAATGACACGCTCTCCTGCCCCGGCCTGAGAGCACAACCTGCATATCAGACCCCACCGGAGTCCCGCCCGCTGAGGCTGAGCTGGTGACTCTGACACTCTTACGATAGCCAGCAGCTTAACTGCAGGACCCAGAACTCCAGCCCTAACCTGAGCCAAGACCCCAGACATGACCACAAGCTCCAAGGAGGGCCTGGCCCCTCCACTTTGAGCCAGGATCTGCAACCCTGGACCCGGGGTATTGCGCTTGGACTTTGTGTGCTCTACAACCTGACCTAACTCCGTGCCTGGACCTGACACATGGGCTGCATCTAGAAAATCAACGGCACCCAGAAAGCCCCCAAACGTGTCGCTAGGCAAGGATCCCTAGCCCTCCGCCCTGGCCTCAGAACCCTGACCTCAGACCTATGCAAGACTTTGAACAGAGGCTCCCACCTAAGCCTCAGCCCTGGGACTTTTATCTTGACCCTGACAGGCAATTCTGGCCCTAAGAACTTCCGCCTCTGACCGGTGCCCTGACCTCCCTCTGGTGCTCCAACTGGATGGCACAGCCACGATGCAGAACCTAGATTCTGGAACTCTCATTCCGCTGTCCCACCCAAAGGCAGGCCGTGAAATGGGGACTCAGGAATTTGTGCACAGGTTGTCAGATCCCAGTACACTGGAACCCAGAAACCTGGAGCCGCGCTGTTGACTAGAGACCCCAGAACGTCAAAACGGTGAGCTGGGACTGTGGGACCCAGCACCCTGACCAGAACCCTCCGGCAAGACAAGGGGCCACCATCCCGGGAGCTAGGAATTGGTGATCTCTGAGGAGAGCACCCCCATCACACGACCCCCAACTCCATACCTGAGATTCCAGACCCCAGTTTCCCATGCGGGGACTTCCAACCACACACCTTGTTCAACAACCAACATGGGACCTGGACCCCAACATGAGACTTCCAAACGAGAAATCCCCAAGTCATAGCTGCGGCTCCCAAATCCAATCAGGGGTTCTCCCAGGACCCCAACTCAGCCTGGGGGCTTCTCAACCTCGAACTGAAGGGCTCTCACTCGTTCACTTGCAGCCCTCACGGCCTCACTTCCTCGCGGGGAAGTCCCCAGTGCCACACGATCCCACGATGTGGGGCTCACCCCTGCACGGTCAGCCTACATCAGCCAGACCTCCAGGTCCTTGAATACCAGCGACACCCATCACCTTGCTACTTGCAAAGTCTGCGACCCCAACAATCAGGACACGAGACCACTTCACCTTTCACCAGAATCCCGAGGGCCTTAAAACTCTGCCCGGCTCCAGTAAGGACCCTGGAGTCTGAGGTCACCCCTCACCCCGCATTCCCAGCGTCCAGAGGCCCCCAGCTGCACCCCTGGCCTCCTGGACGGCTTGGGGACCCGAGTCTGGGAAAGCTGGGGCCGGCTCCTCCTCCCATCCCCCGCCCTGTGGCTCCGGGACTTGACCGCCAGCTGCCTGCTGGCTTCCACCCTCAGCTCGAAACAAGCACCCCAAACCCTTTCATCCGAGGTCTTAGCCCCGGCAGCCGACCTCGGCGTCCCCGTCCGGTGCTCGCGGGCTCCCAGCTGGGACCGGGGCTTCGCACCTGCCCCTCCCCTGGCCCCTCCCTCCGCCCCAGTTCCTCTACCTGGCCGCCAGCTTCCCGGCCTGCAGCCCTCGCTCCTTTGGGACCCTACCCCCAGGCCTGGAGGCTCCTTCCCACCTTCCTCCCAGCCTCCCCATGCAGGGGGAGCCCCCCACACCCCTAAGACCCTGGTCCCCTCAGCCCAAGTCCGAACTCCATCTCCCTTCAGTCTCTTGGGAGAGCGCAACTCTCCCTTCCTCGGGACCCCTTTCCAGACTTATAGCCCGCTCCCCCGGGCCTAGGCCTCCACCCGCACCCGGTCCGCTCTCCCTCGGGCCGGGGCTCGACCCTCGCGGTGCAGCGCGCTGCAACCCCGACACTAAGAGCTCCGTTACCCCGATCCCGGACGCTCGGACCCCGTCCTGCGGGATCTGCCAGGCCCGGAGGTCCCCGCACCGCCCCCCGACACCGCTCTCGGGCGCCCCAACCCCCGGGATCCCGCCCGAAGCTGCTCGGACCACCCTGAGCCCCACCCCGGCCGGCGGCCTCCTCTCCGGGCGCCCCCAGCCCCCAGGGCTCTCCCCGCTCACCTCGCTCAGGGCTGGGCGCACGCTCTGGGCCGCGGGCCC
>NW_004955604.1:261519-285010 GCF_000276665.1 Chinchilla lanigera
CGGGGGCGCCGCGCAGGCGGGCGGGAGGACCCGGGAGCCCGGCGTCCGCTCGGACCGGGGCTCGGAAGCCCAGGAAGCTGCGGGCGAGAAAGACGCCAGGCCCTCAAGAGAACCCGCGGGGCTTGGGGCTCAGCCCCCTCAACACACACAGGCAGCCGCAACTCCGCTGGCCTGCCCCGTCCCAGGACTACATTCCCCGTCAGCCCCCGCGGCCAGGGGCTGCACCTAGGGTAAGGGTCTGCCGTGATGGTCGCTGGGAAGTGTAGTCCATTTGCACGGGGCCCCTCCACTCCCGCGACTCGGAAGTGGGTCAGGGGAGAAGAGGCGGGAGGATGCGCCTGCCTTGTGCCCGCTGGCTGCCGCCCAGCTCCCTGGCTCTGGTCCTCTGAGGTTTTCGGTCCTGGGGTCTCTTCTCTCGATCCACTGCCCGGGGTCCTTTCGCAGGACTGCTCCATCTCTGGGTCTCGAGGATGTGTGCGTGTGTCGGGTGAACATGGTCTGTCACGCTCAGTGGTGCAGGTGCACACTTCTGATCTGTGAGGTTGAGGCGCCCCCCCGTGTGCTCCCCCTTCACACCCCACCTCCCTGTTTGTATCTGTGTAGTCACTGTCCCACCCTCGCACCCCTCCGCTCTCCAGGCTTACAAGAAAACATCCAGACACTTAGCATCAGCATCCCGAATTTATTCTCCAGCAGCTGTGGCCGGGTGGGAGAGGCTCAGGGGCGGGGGCAGGAGCCCCCAGAGGCGGCTGGCCCCGGAGGGGAGGGGAGGCAGAGGTTCCCAGAGACCGGAGCCGGAGCCATGCACGGGCAGGGGTGGCTGGGGGTCGGCATGGGGGTCTAGAACAAAAGCTGGCCGGGAACAGTGGGGAAGACCCCTTCCATGCCTGGAATCCCGGGGAGCAGGGCACGGCCTCCCACTTACTCTATAACTGGAGCGCAGGTGGACGGGGCTCGGAGGACGGGGAGGATCTGGACCCCAGTCTGGAGGGGCGACCCCGTGAGACTATCTCCCCGCCAGAGGTGGGAGAGGAAGGGGAAACTACCGGGACGGAGCCTAGAACCCCTCAGGGCCAGGACGGTGGCAGGTACAGGGCTCAGCACAGCGGGATCTAGAACGCAGGACGGCCCTAGAGACCGGGTGTTTAGAAGGCCAGGTGCCGTCGGGAGGGGCATCTAGAGCCCGGGACGGGTGGACGGAGGCCAGAACGCTGCGGGGCAGGATCGCGAATGGAGGGGGCGTGGGGGACACCTAGCGGCGGCAGGTGACATCACATCACGGGCACGGGCACGGGGCTGGTGGGGCTGCGCGCGTCCGGGTGCACGAAGTCGGGGTTCACGTAGGTGAAGCCCTGGAAGTCCGCCTGGTCGATACTGGCCAGGACCAGGCGGTCCGGGGGGGTCAGCGCCGGTGCCGCCCGCGTGAAGAACTTGTCAAAGTTCTCACCGCTGCGGCCGCACTGTGGGGGTGCAGGGGGTGCAGGAGGCGGAGTTAGGGTTCCCCCGGCTCCGCGGAGGTCTACGTCCTGTCTCCCCCGGGATCTGCACACGCGCGTGGTCTCTGCACCCCCTTTGGGGTCTCCGTACGGGGAACCCCACTCCTCCTCCAGGTCCGGGCTCTAAGGTACGCGCCTGCCACCCCGCTGGGGACCCGCTTTGGCGGGCGGGAGGGCGACTGACCGGGCGAGGTCGGAACGGAGGCGCGATCTCCAATCGCTCCAGCCGCTCCCAGTCGATCCAGCGGAAAAAGCCGTGCGCCCGGATCGTGGGTTCCCCGTCAGGCCCGGAGCCCAGGCGCTTCCCTGGGTGCTTGGTTAGGAACTGCGGTGAACACAGAAAGAGATGGACGGACAGACGGATGGAGGCCCGGGCAGGGAGGCCCAGAGAATGGAGAAAGCGGGAGAAAGAATGGCAGAGGGACAGAGTGACACAGGCATGGAGACGAGGGGAAGCGGGAACAGGATGCGGAGGGGGACAGAGATGAACAAGGAGAATACATGGGAATGCAAGAGCAGTGGGGAGAGGAACTCCGCGCCAGGGCCGCAGGAGTGGACAGAGAAAGAGAAAAGAATCAAAGCGTGTGAGGTGTGAGGGGCAGAGCGACCCGGGAAGAGAGGAAGGGAGACACGGGGGGGGGGGGGTCCCAGAAAGGGAAGGACAAAGAAAGGAGAGGGAGGAGGACAGAGAAATTTGCACACCCAAAGAAAAGGAGTAGAGATCCAGAGCGGGAGGTGAAGACCCCGAGAAGGGAGGACAGAGGCGAAGGAGACAGCGAGCCACAGGGACAGCCACAGAGAACCCGGCGGGGGCAGACAGAGCACAAGCACGAGACAGAAACCAGAGACAGCCAGTCAGGGCGCACGGAGCGGGAGCCAGAAGCAGGGGGCTGCAGGCCTCCCTCGGCCTGGGTTTCCTTCTGCGTTAGCTCCAGCCTCCTCCAGAGGAGGCCAAGGTGCTGGGGACCTCGGGAGCCCATGGGGACTCAAGCCGTAGGGGTTAGGGCTATCTCACCACCCCCCACGGCCACCCAGGTCTGGAGAGACAGCCCTCGGCAGTGGGGACCCAGTGGGGGACAGGGTGGTAGCACCCTGGCAAGTCGCTGTTCCGTCAACCTGTCCAACAGATGCAAGTCAAGTGACTTGAAGAGGGGCAGACTTCCTAAGAGTCGGCCTGGCCGGGGCGAATGGGTTCTCACTCTGGGAAGCTGAGGGATGGGGCGCTCACCCCCTTGCAGATGGCCACAGCCTCCCGGGAAAGGGACTTGGGGTAGGTGACTGTTTGCTCCATGATGGCCTGAAACAGCTCCTCCTCGTCCTCACCGTCAAAGGGCGGCTATGGAAGTGGAGGAAATAAATAAGAGGCTTCCCCAAACGTCCACCCTCCCAGCCCGCCATGGACACGACCAACCACGGCCGCCGCTCCCACTGCCGCCCCTGCGGCGCCGACAGCTTCCTGGGAGGACGGCTAACCACACTGCCAAAGCTGCACAGCTCCAGCCTTCCACCTCCCTGTCCCTCTACTGCCTGGCTGTCTTTCCTGGCTATGCAAACCAACAGGGTGCTCTTTAGGCAATACGTCATTTAAACACTGCCGGGAGGACTGTAAATGCCCTCTCCTCACTAGCTGAGTGCCTCCTGGTCTTCTGGGACCAGGGGAGGCAACGCTAGGGCAGAGGTTCATAACTTGAAGTCTAGGTGGTCCGCATATACCAGGGAGGGGGCCGTGGATTTGCACGGGGAAAAATGGCGTGTTGCTCATCTGGAGCCACCAGCTGAAGGTTAGCATTCCCTCCAGTTAAGAATGTAGGCAACGAGGGGCTGGGGATTTAGCTCAGCGGCAAAGCGCCTGCCTGGCAAGCGCAAGGTCGTGAGTTCGGTTCCTGGTACCGGAGAAAAACAAAACAAAACAAAACAAAAAAAAAGAATGTAGGCAGGGCTGGGGATTTAGCTCAGCGGCAAAGCGCCTGCCTGGCAAGCGCAAGGTCGTGAGTTCGGTTCCTGGTACCGGAGAAAAACAAAACAAAACAAAACAAAACAAACAAACAAAAAAAAAGAATGTAGGCAACGAGCCGCCACAGCTGCACTTAGGACGCCGCCACCGACAGCGATCACAGGTATTTCTAATTGTCATTCCAACCTTGGAATTACCAGTAGACCATCCTCTTCATACTACCGTTAGAGCGTACTGTTTAATGGGCTGGTAATACATTCCCATATTGCAACTTCTAATATTTAGATAGCTTGTATATTTAATTTAGTTAGGTGAGACTAATTGGACTTTACGTTTTGATAACTACAGTTCAATGATATTTCCTCTGGTCATTCTATTATTTTGTGCACATGAAAATACCGGTTTTTTTTAAAGAGCAGAATTTATTGGGAGAAAGAAAGCTTCTATCTGACAGGGACAGAAAGGGAGGAAACGTTGTTTTGGGAAAGGGTTCGCAGGCTTTGCCGGACTGCTAACAAGGCCCATGACGTCAAAAACAAAAACAAGAAACCGACAGCAACAAAAGATTAAGAACCCTTGGCCTTTGAGGTAAGAGAATGCTTCAGGACCTCGGACAGCGGCGCACGCAGGAAACCTTGGCCAAACCTGAGCCTACAGCCCTTCCTTGTCCCGCTGTTGCCGACCGAAGAGGGGGTGCTCCTGCCGGAAGAGGGGGCGCTCAACCCTGTGCCCCTTTAGCAGCCAGTACCTCCCCGTCCTCCTTACCTGTCCCGCCAACATTTCATAGAGCAGAACCCCAAAGGACCACCAGTCGACAGACTTCCCGTAGGGCTGGTAGGCAATGATCTGGAGCAGGGTAGGGGATGAGCAGTCGTGATTTGCCCTTGGGAACCCGGACCCCTCTGGACTCGCGCCCAGATCGCTACCTACTTCAGGAGCCTTTCACACAAACTCTTCCCACTCTGGATATTTTGGCTAGAGCTCACCCTTTGGAAAATTCAGGAAACAGAGTTTACCTACATAGAACGTTTCTTTTTTCTCAGATACAAAGGCTACCTAAGGACCGAGTCACAAGTTCCACCCATCTAGAATATTTGTATAACTGGACCTTCCCTTCCTTCCAGCTGGGGCATGGGGATAAATCTTGGAGACCAGAGGTTCTTAAACCTGAACAAACATCAAATTCATAGAAGAACTTAAAAAAAAAAAGGTATTCCCATTCCTGAAGAGTTTTAGGCTCCATAAGCCAGAGTCACAGTTAGAAAAATATGTGTAATTTTCTAAGTTTCTGAAGGTGATTCTATTACCAACCAGGTTTTAGGACCACTGACATTGACTACTTGGGCATTAGCATTGATTAACTAAAAAGACCAAGGGACAACACCCCCCAGGCAACTTGCTCAACTTAGGAAAGTCAGGGACATGCACCTCCCATCTCCACGGACACTCAGACTCCAGCTCCAGGTCTTTACAAAGTCAGAGCAACTCTCTGCCCGCTGAAAAGAGTCAAGGGATGGCACCTGCTGCTCCAGCATTCTCAGGGACCTGGACCAGGGATATAGCTCAGCGGCACAAGTGCCTGCCTGGCAAGTGCAACATCCTGAGTTCGATTCCCAGTACCAAAAAATAAAAAATGAAATGAAAGCAAAACTCAGGGATCTGGCCCAGCCCTCCTGGAATGGCAGAAGATGAATGTACCATGTGCCTGCTGCACGCTTGGGTTCCACCCCCAGCTACACACACACACACACACACACACACACACACTCACGGAACCACATGCAATATTGAGCAGGAGTGCTCATGCAATGGAATACTCAAGGTAAGCTCTAGCTAGCTAGCATCCACAGGACACAGCCTCCGCACGTGGGCATGGTGTTCTCAGGGGACAGGCCCCCTCAGAGCACTCTAAAAATAGCCTCCACTTTTAAGTCCAGCCCCTACTTGCTCAGAATTCCTAGGAGCTGGTCCTGCTCCCTCAGAACACTCAGCCCCTGGTCCTGCCCACTCTGCCTGTTCAGAGACCCGGCCCCCACCTCTTGGAGAGCTCAGCACACAGATCTCCTCCCTGCAGAGCCCAGGGGCCCTTGCTGGAGCTCCCCAACTCAGGACAAGCCTGTGCATGCACCAAGAGACGGAGAAGCCTGTCCCGAGCAAGCCCAGGGCTCAGGGTTACCTCGGGGGCTATGTAGTCTGGAGTCCCACAGAAGGTGCGGGTCGTGGTCCCTGGGAAGACATTTTCCTTGCACATGCCGAAGTCAGTGATCTTGATGTGTCCCTCGGCATCCAGCATCACGTTGTCCAGCTTCAGGTCCCTGGCGGGATTTCAGAAGGGTTGGGTTCAGCAGGTGGAGCCGCAGGTTCCAGTGCCTTCCCCTCGGGGGCCTGCCTCCGCTCCCCGGGAGTCCTGGGGCTGCGGACCTGTAGATGATGCCCTGGTTGTGAAGGAAGAAGAGGCCGATGGCGATCTCTGCCGCGTAGAACCTAGAGGCGCAGGAGGGAAGCCACGGGTCAGCGGCGGGCCGGGCCCTCTCCGCCCGGCCCTCCCTCCGCTCCTGCGGAGACTCACGCTGCATGCGGCTCCTTAAACTTGCCCAGCTGCTGAATGTGGTACATCAGGTCGCCGCCGGTGACATACTCCATCACGAAATACAGGCGGTCCTGGGGGTACGGAGCGGGGCTGAGGCAGGGACACGCCCACCTGCCCCGCCCACTCGGCACAACTGCAGTGGGCTAGGGATCTCATCAACCGGAAATCCAGGGAACTGGCCGCTGCCCCAGGAATGCCCTGGGGGTCTCACCTGCCGGCCCCCCCCTCCCGCAGAATCTCCACAGCCTGAGGGTCACTCACTCCCAACTGTCAAATTCTGGCTGTACCTTTCCAGAACTAGATGAGGCCCCGCCCACTTAGCCCCTACGACCTAGCCACGCCCACCAAGAAGTCCTCCACCTGGCCACGCCCCGAGAATCTGCATCCTGGCCACGCCCACCAAGGAGTCCTCCACCTGACCACGCCCCCGAGAATCTGCATCCTGGCCACGCCCACCACGGAGTCCTCCACCCGGCCACGCCCCCCGAGTAGCTGCATCCTGGCCACGCCCACCACGGAGTCCTCCACCCGGTCACGCCCCCGAGTAGCTGCATCCTGGCCACGCCCACCAAGCAGTTCCGCCCCCCCCCCACACACACACACATCCTCTGACACCAAAGCCAGCGGCGGGAGGAGGCAGGGCCCCGGGCCGCCTCTGCCTTCTCCCTCACCGGTGTCTGGAAAGTGGAGTGCAGCTGGGTGAGGAAGTGGGGCCGCCCGCCGGGACCTCTGCCCCCCAGGGCCAGCACACGTTTCTCCACCAGGGTGCAGTCCACGTCGTCATCCTGGACGATCACATCCTTCTTCAGGATCTTGATGGCATAGAGCTCGTCGGAGCCTCTGCGCTCGGCCAGCATCACCTACCAACACAGGTCCAGCAGGCCGGTCCCCTTGGAGTCTCAGTGCAGGGCGCTTGCGCAGCGCTTGTCAAGACGGTCTTTCCCCCGCCCTCATGGGACCGGACTCCCCTCAGGGAATGCACAGGCGTCTCCGTTCCTGCCCTCCAGGACCCCGAGCGGCACAACCTCGCCCCAGACCTGGGAGCCAGGTCTCCCATGACTCCCCACGGACCAGAGCCCGACCTCTGCACCCACGTGCTCCCTGGCCCCAGAACCCCAGAGCCCCACCTTCCCAAAACTGCCTTTTCCTAGGACCATGAGGAAGCTGAAGTCGGAAATGTGCAGGCGTCCTGGGCTGGCACCGAAGAAGCAGCGCTTCGGGTCCGTGGGGCTGGGGGACGGCGAGGGCACGGGGGAGGACGAGGGGCCCATCCGCACTCGCTGTGAGAAAGGGGAGAGACGGCGCGAAGCATGAGACCGAGAGGCTGAGGCAGGAGGATCCTTGCAAATTCGAGACCGGCCTGGGCTACAAAGTGAGCTCAAGGCCAGCCTGAACTGCACAGAGAGACCCTGTCTCAAAAAGAAAAAAAAAAAGAATGAGACTGAGACGGGGAGGAAGAGAGCCTGCCAGCCCTCCTGCCCCGTTTGGCTTCAGAGCCCCTCCGACCCCCGGGAGCTGGCAGGCTGGACTCACCACCTAACTAGCGCTTAGCTGACAATACGCTATCTCTGGGACAGGGCCCATCATCCCCTTTCACAGAAGAGCAAGCTGGCGCAGAGAGGTCCTGTAATTTGCCCACAATCACAGAGCAGGCAAAGAGCAGAGCCAGAACTAAGATCCCAGGGGATCAGCTCCAGGCTTGGTGTTCCTGGCCTCTAGAGGGTTTGGTGAAACAGACCCCAGGGTCCCCGGCAAGGTCTCCGGGCTGTGGAAAGCTGGGGCAGGCCTGAGAAGTGGTACTTCTAGCGAGTTCCAGGCCGACATTGCGTGCAGCTTGTCGGCGGGCCATGCTGGACTTTCAGCCACGGGGCCTCGATGGGGTCAGCAGGCCGCTTGCGGCCCGTCTGCCACCATGGACAGCTCCCGGTGGCACTGAGGGCCGCGGTCTGCGGCTGTCTGCTGACCCTGTGAGCTCACTATGACAAAGGTCTGCCTTGTTCTCCAAGACACAGTGGCCATGCCTGCGCACAGCTGCGGCTCTGGGCATCAGTTAAAGGGTGCAACTTTACGCAGCAGGGCAGCCTGACCTCCTGGACTCCGACCCCACGCAGCGCTGGGCCACCTCCACGACTGCATCCACATGCAGGGGCGTGTGCACGCTAAGTTCACATGCACCGAGCACTCAGAACGGGGCCCAGGAGGCACAGCAGCTGCTTGTCCGGCTGCAACCCGGGGCCAGGCTGAGGGTCTGGCACACAGGGTGTGGGCACTGGTATTGTTACCTGGGGCCTGCTGAGTTGGCGATGCGGCAGTGAGTCACACCACACATACAGCCTGGGCCCATCAGCGGCTCCCACAGATTAAGGAGCTAATCCAGCCAGCCCTGGTGGCAAACGCCAGTCATCCCAGCACTTGAGAGGCTGAGGTAGGACGACTGCTGTGAGTTCAAGGCCAGCCTGGGCTACACAGTGACTCTGCCTCAAGGTGTGCATTCTCCCGGAGGCTTATTTACTTAGCTCTGCGTCTTCCTCCAAGGGTCAGCCTCACAAGGAGGAATTTTCTGTTTCAGTCCCTGCTCCACGGAAGCCTCCAGTGACTACCACCACGCCTCACACTCATGTTGGTGCTCAACAATTAGTTTTGTTTTGTTTTGTTTTTGTTTTTGTCTTTTTGAGACAGGGTCTTGCTATGCAGCCCAGGCTGGTCTCAAACTTGCAGCAATCCTCCTGCCTCAGCCTCCGGAGTGCTGGGATTACAGGTGTGCGCCACCACGCCCAGCTTCAACAATTAGTTTTGGAAAGAGGGACTAAGGAGAGAAGGAAAAGCCGCCTTCCTTCCTCCACCCTCGGCTCTCCGGGGAGCTGTCCCCAGAGAGGCTTGGGCTCGAATCCCTGATGCCCGAGGCAGCGCCACAATCAAACACAGGCTTCCCAGCGGCTGCTCCTCCAGAAAAGGTGCCCCAGGGAGCAGCCTGCTGGATTCCCGAGCAGGGCCCGGGCTTAGAGCGTGAATGAACAGGGGAGAAAGGACCCAGTGAGGGACAGGGAGGAGCAGTGCAGGAAGGCCTCCCTGACCACCGCGCTCCAGGCTGGCTCGGTGCCTGGGTCACCTCTAATTCAGTGCACTGCCTGTATTTTATTTATCTGCCACGATGTTCCCATCTTGGCGAGGTCGTCTGAGGGTCAGATTCACCCTTGGCATCACCAGCGTTATTCAGCAAGCACAGGGTGGACCTGGCAGCAAGCCCTTACTCACCGCCTGTGCAGAACTGAAAGTGGAAGTCAAAGGAGGAACAAGTGGTGCGAGGGAGCGGGGACAGCGCGTCTGCCCTGGCTTCACTCACCTCATACAGTTCCAAGGGGTAGTTACAGGCCTGGAGGGGAAGAAAGCCAGAGTCAGAGTCCCCAGAGAGGTAACCGATTGCCCTAGAGCAGGGCTGGCCCTAACGCCCCCAAGCCATGGGGATGGAGAAGGACTACAGTTCCCATAAGACCCTGGGCCTAGAGCCCCCTGGAAGAACAGAGGAAGGAGACCTGGGGTCTTCTGGGAGTTGCAGTCCCGGGACCAGTGGGCAAACCAGCAGGCAGAGGGTGAGGCCAGCTCTGAACTAGGGGAGGCTGAGCTGGGCTCCCCTGGGGAAGCCGTTGGGTACCTCAAACTTCTGGAGGAGGCTGCAGTTGTCAGCATCTGCCACCGGCACATTGTAATATTCACCCTCCTCCTGGTTCAGTAACTTGTACCTGACATACAGACGGAGACCAGGGCCGGGCAGGGGTCGGGGGAGAGAGGCACCCACGGGAGAGGGAGGGACATCCAAACGGAGGAAAGAGACACAGAGAGACAGACAAAGGTGGAGAGAGAGAAAGAGTGAGATAAGGACAGAGGGGAGCAAGAGAGAGAGAAGAAAGCGGAGGATGCCGTGGGGGGAGGGGCTGGACTGTGGGAGGGGACGCAGGAGGAAGGTGGTGGTGCAGAGGACACCGCACAGGGGGGACAAGCTGACACCGGGTTGGCCCCGGCCCCGGCCCAGTCCCGCTCCTCACCAGCCGTCCACAGGCGCCTTGAGCAGTTCCGAGACCCCGAAGGACATGGCCCCCATGAAGTCATTGCGGGAAGTCCGGTCCCAGTCCCACACCTCCACGCTGAGCCTGCGCTCCACGTCCCCCGGCTTCAGGTTGCTGAGGAAGCGTGGGGAGGCGTGAGGGCCCCTGCTCGGCTCGGGGCTCCCCCGTCCTTGGCGCCCCTCCCCCTCCGCGCAGGTCTCTGCACCCAGGGCTGCGGTCAGTTCCCTGCCCCTCTGCCCTTCCCGTCCCGCTCCAGGTCTCTCTCTGGACAGCTCTCCGACTCTGCATCTCTGGGCCCCTTCTCTCCCCAGCGCCTCCACTTCCGTCTGCGTCTCTGCTTTGGGACCCCGGTCTCAGGGTCCCTGTGCCCCTCTGGTCTTCTGCCCCATGGGACAGTCTTCCGTCCGTGCCCCCTCCCTGCACCTCCCCATCTTCCCCTCTAGGCCTGCCTCTTCCCGGCCCCTCCCCACTGTCCCAGCTGCTCCGAGCACCTGGCTGGCTGCCCACCCGGGGAATCGAACTCAGAGCCTCTAGCCCGGCGTAGTGGCGCACGCCTGTAATCCTAGCACTCGGGAGGCTGAGGCAGGAGGGTCGTTGTGAGTTCGAGACCAGCCTGGGCTACAAAAGTGAGCTCAAGGCCAGCCTGAACTGCACAGCGAGACCTTGTCTCAAAAAGACAAAATAAATAAATAAACAGAAGAACTCAGGGCCTCGTGCTTGCCAGGCAGCCACTGTGCCGCTGAGCTGCATCCCGTCTTTGACGGTCAGTCCTCCTTGCGGTCTGTGTCTCCGCCCCTCTCCATCTCTCCCTCCCTCCACCCCCTTCTCCGCGTGTGAGCCCTTTCCCTGCTCCTGACTCCTCCCGTGGCTGCTCTCTGGGGTCTGGGGCCTCTGCGACCCCCGGACCGTCCTGTCAGTCACCATAGCCTCCCCAGCATCCAAGCTCACAACACGAAGGTCTCGTTCCACACGGGGTTGAGCGTGGCTTTCACCGTCCGGGTCTTCTGTTTGGTCAGGTTGCGAGGGTCTGGGATGAGCTTCAGTTTGACATAGGGATCAGACAGGCCATTGGGGTCCATGGGAATGAGGTTTCGGGCCTCACCGACTGAGGGGGTGAAGGGGGAGGCAAGTGTCTGGGGTCAGAGATCCAGGACGAGGCGCCCAGCCCTCCCCAGTCATGGAGGAAGAATTCTGATCTTCCCTCCTCGGAGCCAGAGCACGGGCCTGAGCTCCTCTGCAAACTGGCCCTGCGCCCAGAAGCCACAGCCAGAGCCCTTTCCTCCTCTGGGGCTCAGGAGTCTGCGCCCTGGTCCATCCCCTAGGAAACCGGACTATGGGGTCCTTCCCGTCCCTCCCAGCCTCCCGCTCAGGATCCCAACCTGGGATGGCCATTATGAGGCCTGGGAGGTTGGCTGGGGTGGAGGCGGGGCTTTTCCGGGCAGAAGGGGGCGTGGCTATGGTGGCGCCCCGCCTTCAAGGCGGGACCAGGTTTCTGAGTGGGCGTGGCTTTCGAAAATGGGTGTGGTCTTGTCTTGGGGACAAGCAGGCCTCGCACAGGCGAGGGGCGGGGCCTCACCGGTGACGTGGATCTCGTCGCTGGTCGGAGCCCGGATTTCCAGCTGCAGGCGGCCGCGGCGCTCGGTGTGGTCCACGCCGCACAGCGAGGGCACGCTGCGCACACAGCGCCGGTGCACGTTCATCTCGCAGCCTGGCGGGACAAGCCGGGGTCGCACTTCCAGCCCAGCCCCGAGCACCCCCTGCCGCCCCGGCGGCGCAGCCACACTCACAGGAGCATTTCATGCCCTGGTGCACCAGCCCGTAGAGCAGCGAGCCGCAGTGGTCGCAGAAGGTGGGGCTGCTGTAGCTATGCAGGCGGAACTTGTGCTTGTTCCGGGGGTCCTAGGGGCAGAGAAGGGCTCTTAGCGGCACAGGAGCCTTTGTAACCTGACTGGCCCACCCTGAGCTCCGCCGCACCCGGGTCACAGGGCGCCTGCGGCAATCGGGTGCTGGAACCTGGGCAAAGCAAGCTAAAGACCCTGGCCTCTGGGGTTTGTTTCTGTTTTGCTTTGTTTTGCTTTTTTGGTACCAGGAGTTGAACTCAGGACCTTGCACTTGTCTGGCAGGCGCTTATACCACTGAGCAATATCCCTGGCCCTGGGATTTCTTTCTAGCGGAGGGAGACAATACAAACACAGTAATTAAGTGAAATATATGGCATGGGCTGGGGGAGAGGCGCAAGGGCAGAGCGCCTGCATAACATGCGCTCAGCCCCCAGCACTGCATAAATGAATAGGCGTGTGTGTGTGTGTGTGTGTGTGTGTGTGTGTGTGTGTGTGAGTGATGAGCGGAGATAAACGAAGCACAGATGGGGGTGACAGAAGCTGGGGGCTTGAAATTTGAAATAGATGACTGGGCGTGGTGGCGCACGCCTGCAATCCCAGCACTTGAGAGGCTGAGGCAGGAGGATCGCTGCGAGTTCAAGGCCAGCCTGGGCTGCAAAGCGAGACTGTCTCAAGAAAAGGACAAAACACTGAAATAGAGTAGGAAGGGAAGCCCCTGCCCACAAGGTCGCACTGGGGCAGATCATGAAGGAAGCGGGCCTGGGCCATCCCACCGGCCCCACCCTCCCCACGCACGGCACACATCCTCCAGGAGGTGTTCTCTGAAGACCGGTGGGCCACTCAGCCCGATGTCAGCATCTGCGCCCGCCTGACCAGTGTTCCCGGAGCTGAGTCCCCTGTGGCGCCGCGCGCGAAGTAATGGAAGTGCAGGGCTGTGCCTGTGAGCCGCACCCGCCTTACTCGTCCACATCTCTCTGGTTATTAGCGATTTTCTCGGCTCCCCACACAGCCCTCCGATTCACTAAGAACTAGGCCACTTCCCAGCTGTGTGCTTTGGAGCAGGCTCTTTGCCCCTCTGTCAAACGGAAACAAATGATCTGCATCTCAAAGCCAAGCTGGGTTTCTAGAATCGTTACCCCTGCAATGTCTGGGGGGGCAATAGCTTCAGACCTGCCTCTTTCTAAGAATGCGCTGGATGATGGAAAGCAAAGAGAAGACCTTGTTGGCCTTTTGCTGATTTGGGTGGGGGTCTATTTTGAATGTACTGGGGGGGGCACTGACAGTTGCCATATCTTCTTTGATGCCCTGGGACTGTAAAGGGCTTGCACTGACCCTGACTGGAATAAATAAGATGCCATCAGTGCCCCCTGCAGGGAGCCTTCCAGACAGAAGCCGTTATTCTCCTCAAAGTGCAAACGCTTATTAAAAAGGAAAAGACCTGGGCCTCCAGTTACAGAGCCCCGGGTCCAAACCCTTTTTTGGTTGTTTTCTGAGACAGGGTCTTGCTTTACAGTTAGGGGTGGTAAGCACCTGTATAGCCCAGCCGTGGCTTACATGCACAGCGATCCTGCCTCAGCCTCCCTAGTGCTGGGATGACAAGCCTGCACCGCCACACCTGGCCAAGGTCCAATTACCCAGTTCGTGGCCCTTCAAGGCCTCAGTTTTCTCCCCCTACAAAAGGGGGCCTGTGAGCCCTCCGTAAGAGGTCTCAGGAGGAGGAATCAAAATTGCATGTCTAAGCCCTCGGGCCTTCTTAGGACCTCGGGCCATGTGACTTACACGATTGAAAGTATCTACCACACAACAATGGAGAAGGGTAGGGAGGAAAGACCTCCTTGACAGGCATCTGTGCTTTCCCACCCTGATACCCATGTTAGCAATGACAAGGACAGTACCTCGTTGCTCACTGTCCTCCAGATACTGTACCAGCCCAAGAATTTGACTCACTGCAATCTGGAGCCGCTCCCGTAGGAGGGCACAATTCCCACCCCCGCTTGTTTCACAGATGAAGTAGTCAAGAAGGGGTAAATTAAATTGGGGGGTGGGGTGCTGGGCCAGTGCTGCTGGGACTCACAAGAACCCCTGTCCTGTGTCTCCGGAGCTCCTGCTTGGCAGGGCTCAGGGACAATCCCTAGGCTGACCCTGAGGCTGTGGCCAGCGCTGGTCGGGCACACTGAAGCTGGTGCTGGTGGTGCAGGTGGGCACGTGGGGCGGGCAGGAGTATCGCAGATGGCAGGCGGCACGCGGTGGTGCGAACGTGTGCTCTGGGCAAACCTCCGCCCCCTTCACCTGACAAGCTCACAGACTGTCTCACGGACTTCTGTGAATCCATCTCTTTCTCTCTTTCTTAATCACGCAACCGTCCCCCTTGCGTCAAACCCTGGGCAAAACACGGACGTCACCGTCCTGTCACCACAAGCTCAGGGTATCTACACTGGGACACCAACGACCTCGGCTGCTTGAATCCAAGCCACTTTGAAGGAAGCGGGGTTTAGAAGTCTGCTCCTCAGGGCAGCAGCCCCGTTCCTGCGCCCCAGCTGTGCGGGGCCGCTGCCCCCAACCGCACAGCGCATGCCCCAGGGCACAGCCTCGCGGACAGCTTTGCGGGTCACTGCCGCGTCACCGGCCCCGCTTCACAGGGAGGAAACCGAGGCTCAAATGGAAGCGATGGGGAGTCAGGGCCAGGCGCCTGGAGGTGCAGGGGGTGGGTGGCAGGCTGGGGGTCTGAGTGTGTGTCGTGTGCGAGTGCAAACACGCGTGCTGGGCACAGGGGGGGCTCCGCGCCTCCCTCTGGCACCTCTCCCAGTCCTCGAGTTCCAGGTTTCCTGTGTGAGACTCTTGGGGTCCTCTCGCTCTGTCCCCCTCGGTCTCTCTGTCTCTCGCTGCCTGCTCCCCCCTCTTCCTCCTCTGTGTCTCTCTCTGCATCTCTGGCCCTCTTTCTGAGGTTCTCTTGTCTCTCTCTGTCCCTCCGACTTCAGTCTCCTCACCTCTCACCCCTGCATGGCGCTCCACCCCTCCGGCCTTGGTCTTTGGTCCCTTCAGCCTCCTGTGTCTCCCACCTGGGCTCCTGCCCTGTCCCAGGCCCCTCTTGTCCCCCTTTCCAGGCCAAGGGCAAGGAATCTGGGCCAGGCGAGCTCCCCTATCTCTCCTGCCCTCCTCCCCTCCCAGCCTTAAAAATAGCAGGAGAAATTGGGACGGTCGCCCAGGGGGTGAGGGCGGGGTTCGGCCTGAGGAAGCAGGTGTCCGGGCACTCACGTCCGTCTGGGGGCCCTTCCCAGCGCCTGGACACTCGAAGGTCACGAATTCGTGGCATCGCCGGTGGACCACAAAGCTGCAGACTGGAGGGAAAATCACAGGGGCACAGAGCCAGAGGGAGACATGGACGAATCCAGAGAGACCCCACAGACACAAAAGTGAAGAGAAAGATAGGGCCGGAGGGAAAATGGGGGGTGGCGCCCAACGCACAGAATGCCGCACAAAGTCAGAGGGGAGACCCACGTGGATGCACAGAGACGACAGGGAGAGAGAGAGACCCAAGAAACGGACTCGAGGGAAGACAGAGATGCATTTAATCACGAGAAAGACAGAGCCGGACCGCACGCGCAGCCCAAGGGAGACAGACAGACAGGCAGGATCCCGTGGACGCACAGACCCAGCTCCACAGACGGAGCAAACAAATAACGGCAGAAGCAGACAGGTTTGAAGCGAGAAGACCCAGACGAACCCCCAGACGCTGCGCGGGGCCAGGACCTGGGCAGAAGTGAGTCTGGGGGCCGCGCTGGCCCGCCCCCACCCTGACTCACTCGTTCCCGGCAAGTGGCAGCTGGCGCTCTAGGACTCGCCCCCCTTCCCAGCCCGCCCGTCACGGTGACCCCACCCGGCCTGCCCCTGCCTGGGAGGGATGGCGTTGTCATGACGACCGCAGCCTGGGGGGGCTCTGACTTTGCATCTCCGGCCCCTCCCCCCCTCAGCTCCCCCTTTTCCAAATCTCCCCGTTCCCATGGCAACAGATTCTCCAAATATCTGTCCCCACCTGGAGCCGGCCGAGGGAGGGGCCTCGTCACCACCTCCGCGGATGGCCCCGCCATCCAACTCCCTCCCCGCCAAGGGCTGTGTCTCTGCCACACCCCCCCGCCCCGGGCTCCCCCGCGCCTCTCTGGGGACTGCGAACACGTGTGCCCGCAGCCCCAGCCTGGGGCCCCTGCCTCCGCCCTCGGGGGTCCCAGGAGTCCTGGTCCCGGCTCTTACCTTGACATTGCAGGCCCTGCTTTCCAATACCCCTGGAAGAGCCAGGCACAGAGCGGAGGTCAGTGCGGAAGGGGCTTCTGGCCCCTCCCACCTCCGCCGCCTCAGCCTCCAGGGGTGAGGTCTGTAGCCTCTGACCCTCGCCCCGCGCAGGCAGGGCTTGGGGCGTCAGCCCCAGCCACCTCCTCTCCCAAGAACCACGAATTCTGGCCCTCAGCCCCTCCCGCCCGCGGACCCTGGAGTCCAGGACCCAGGCTCTCCTGCCCCGAACCTGGGGGTCCAGCCCCGCCCCCACCATCCTGGACCCTGGAGTCGGGCTGCAGCCCTCTGCTCCCAGTCTGCACCCCGTCCCTCCTCATGCAGCCCGTGCATCCTCTGCCCCAGGCCCGAGTCCCCCATCCCGGGGCCGGAGTGGGGCCGCAGCCCCTCGGCTCCCGGGTGCGGAAGTCTGCGCGGCCCCGCCCTGCGCCCCGTCCCTCCTCACCAGATGAAGTCCGTGCAGTGGCTGCAGAAGGTCGGCTGCTTGAAGAAGCGGGCGGTGAACTTGTGGCTCTTGACCTCGTGGACCACCTTCTGCCTCAGGGCCCCCTTTCTGCAAAACAGGGGTCGGGGTCCCCCCTCGGAGTCGCCTCCGCCGGGGCCCAGGCCCGCCATGGCCCGGGAGCGCGGCGGGGACCCTGCCTTCCTGCTGGGGCTCGGGCAGCCGGGGGCGCGGGCAGCCGGAGGCGCGGGCGGCGGGCGCTGGCTAGGCACCTGCTCAAATGTGGGAGCCCCGGCTGGGGGGAGGCGTCGCCACGACGACCGCGGGGCGGGGTTTCGCTTAAAGGAGCCCCCTCCCCGAGAAAAGGGACGAAGGCCCCGCCCCCGCACGTGCACACACCCACTCGGGGCGTGGCTGCAGGGCGGGGACACCCTCGGAGCCGGGCCCCACCCCGCCGCCCTTGCCCGCCAGCTGGCTGGGAGGGTCCTGTCCGCCGTGCGTCCGCACTCGCATCTCGGTCTGACGCGTCACTGCGTCAATCAACAAACTTTCTGCTCGGCACCGAGAACCTGGTGGTTCAGGGAGGCCCGGCGCTCTCGGAGTCCGCGCCGCTGCGCCTCCTCCCGAGGCTGGCTGCCTCTGGCAGTGTCTGTTCCTGGAAGTCAGTCTCTCCTCGCTCTGCGCCCCGGAATTCCCGCGGCTGCTCGCTTGGCTTGCGGCGTGTCTCCACCTCCCTGGTCCTGATGTCACTGCCCTCTCCGGCGTGGCTCAGTGCCCTGTCCGTCTCGGAGTCCCCATCGCCCCTCCTGCCTGAGTCCTGCCTGTCACCCTCTCTGCTGTGACGCCGGGTCGCCGTGCCTCCCGCTCGGCCGCGGTATCGCTGCGGGTGCCTATCTGCACCCAGCACCTCTCCTCTCCTCCCCGTGTCTCTCCCTCCCTGGGGGGGTCTTTCGCCCTGCGTGTCTCCCCATGACTCTGTTTCCGGGGTTCGCCCCTCCGTCCCGCGGGAATCCGTGCGCCCTCGCGGTCCCCGGGTTCCCCCAGCCGCCCCGCCTACGTCGCGCTCCGCCCCGCCCCAGTCCCAGCCCGGCGCGCTTCCGGCTCCCTGCTCTCGGGAGGACGCTCTGTTGCCGGGGCAACCTGGCCCGCCCGAGCCGCACTGCGTCCTGGGCCTTGTAGTTCTTTGAGCGCACCAGCCGCACTCTGGGCGCGCTCGGAAACTCCCTCTCCCGGCGTGCCGCGCGCGGGGGCGGTGTCAGGGCGCGCAGCGCGGCTCCCCGGGGGCGGTCCGCGAGTCCGGGTCCAGGCGGAGGCTGCTCCCGAGCCCCTGGCCTTCTACAGCCGGCTGGCTGGGTGGCCCGGCAACTGACCGAGGAGTCCCCCCTTCGTCCCAGCTGCCCGGGCTCTGTAACCGTCACCCCGCGTTGCAGCGCGGCTGTTCCGCTGCCTTCTAGGGGCGACCCAGCACGGGGTCCCAGGGTCGAACTGCAGAGGAAAAGGCGGCCCTCGCCCCACAGCGATCTGTCCTAGCTGGCCCTTACCCCTCCTTCCAAATCAGGGAAATGGATGTACTGTACCCGGGATTGAGCCCAGGGCCTTTGCATTGAGCAACACCCCAGTTCTTTTCTAACATTTTGAGACAGGGTCTTGCTAAATTGCCCAGATTGCGCCGGGACTTGCCACCCCCCAGGCGAGAGGATCTGCCGTGGTACAGATTTAGTGCAGGGGTGACTCGATCGCTATCAGGCTCCTGGGCCAGATGTGTCCGGATTCCCTGAGCTCACAGTAGCCAGCCGGCCCGGAAGGCTTTCGGCTGGACCGAAGGGGTTTGAGAGAAGCTACAGGCCACGGGGAGCAGGCTGCAGAGGGTTCCAGGCGAAGGGGAGCAAATCAGACCTGGGTGTGTTAATTTCCTAGGGGGAGGGGCTGGGGATTTAGCTCAGCGGCACAGAGCCTGCCTGGCAAGCGCAAGGTCGTGAGTTCGACTTCTGGTACCGGAAGAAAAAAAAAAAAAACTCCTAGGGGACCGGGGTAGGCTAGAAATAGGGTGGTCAAGGAAGAGGCTGGGGCAGTGGCTCTGGTGAAACAAAGGCGGACTTGGGCTGGGCCGAGACTGGAGGAAGGGGCAGCCATAAATTATATTTAGAGGAAGTGTTTGATGAGCGACTGATTGAGGACAGGGAGGAGGGTCGGCGCAAGTACCTGCCGTCTCACTCTTGAGAGGCTGTGTGTACGTGGGACTCCGGGAGGGAGAATCTGTTCGTTGCTACTCCACCCAGCCCTCTGGGTTTGAGTGATTTTATTGATTCGCAGTATTGCGGATTGAATCCAGGCGCTCACACGTGCGAGCGAGGCAAGCGGTGAGTGCTGAGCTACACTCTCCATTCCCCAGTCCTTTCTGAGAAAAATCTTTCTCAGTTGCCCAGGCCGGCCTTGAACTTGTGGTCCTCCTGCCTCAGTAGTGAGGATTATAGGCATGCGCCTCTGACCCTTGCACTTGAAGAAGTAATTTAGAACACCTAGACTCTGCCGGTATTTTTGTTTGTTTGTTTGAGACAGGGTCTCACTATATAGTTCAGGCTGGCCTTGAGCTCACAGGGATCCTGCTGTCTCAGCCTCCTGAGTGCTGGGATTATACACGTGCCACACACTCTGGGTGCTGGCTCTACTAGTATTCTCTTCTGAGGCCAAGGTTATCTCGGTCCGGATTCCTCCTCCCTCAGACTGAGGAGCATGGGCCCCACCCTTCCCCTGGAGACCCCCGCAGGAATATAAAAAACCACAAATCTTCTTTTTTATCTTTATGTCAAGATTTAAAAAAAAACAACACTGTGAATGTGCCAATAGGGGGAGGGACAAGACTTCTATGACTGACAGCAGGAACTATAGGAACCAAAAGCTCCAGGGAATTAAAAAAAATAATAAAATATATATTTATACATTTATATATCACGATATGCATGAATCCCGGAGAAGCAGGAAGCAGCAGCAAGCAACTAGCACACAGAAACACACGTGTGTGCACTGCACACGCACACGCACGCGATGACATTCCCCGGTCACGACGGGCGGCAGCAACCTCCCCCCACCCCAAAGCAAAGAAAAACTGAAAAGAACCCCCTGCATCGCAGAAAGGGGCGCCACGTAATTTCTGCCCCCATGACCTAGAAAAAGAAAAGGCCAGGCGACTGCCTTTCACTCCGGCAGTGGCCGTTTCCCTTCACCTCTGCCAAAGAGAGACGCATTATTTTTAACACTGAGGCGGGAGGGCCGTGTTCCTCCTGTCCCTCACAAATACTTCAGACCTTGGTCTGCAAGACTGATGGTTTTTTTCTTGCTAGCACCAAGGACGGATGGGTTGAAAGCCAGCCAGCGCGTGCTTCCTCCAAGATGGCCTCTAGGCAGTGCGTTTTTAATAAGCCTGGCAAAAATTCTGGAGCCAGTCTCAGGCAGGGCTCAGCGCCAGGTGGGTCGGGAACCCAGAGTCTGTGCTCAAAGCGTCCCGCCCACCGGGAATGTTTGACCTTCAGAGAACTGTTTCTGTAATGCGAAGGGGAGGTGCGCTGCACAGCCTCCTCCACTAGGGGAAAGGGGCCCGATCCCTAGCCACCCCCTCCCCCCAGCACACACGCACAGACATAGACTAAGGCACAGCTAGGGTGGGCAGGCATGCTTTGGCAACGAGGCCTCTCCGAGGCCGTGGCATGAACAGCTGCAGAGAAGGTGTGGATGTGTGGAGCTCAGCACCTTTGGAGGTGAGGTGGGACAGGGCCAGGCTCGGGGCTCTCCTGGGGACACAGGCAGAGGAGAAATCCGCGGGAAACCAGAACAGAGAGAGCAGAGAGGGGAGGAGCCAGGGCAGACGGCACAGGGGCAAAGCAGGATGCGGACACCCAGCCCAACAGGAAGGCCAAGAGGGGGGCGAGGAGAGGAAAGGGGGGCCTCAAGCAGCAAGGACAGAGAGAGGAGTCGGCTGAGGAAATGAGGTCTCAGCACTGGAAACGTGGGAGGACGACAAGGCGGTGGACGGAGGACACGGGCCACGCGAGCCTTAGACCTTGACGAACACCAGGCGGGCAGAGTGCGCCAGGTCGGCCAGGTACGCCAGCAGGTTGATGCCCGTGAGGACGGCCACCGCCAGCATGCGGTCCCAGGTACACACGTTGTAGGTGTGCCTGGTGCCGCAGCTGGGGTCCCTGGACCGGCGGGAGTTGCCGCCGTACCTCTGATCGAACTGGTACAGGGGCCAGAGGACCAGGGCGATGGCGTACAGGAGGACAGACAGCAGGGCCAGGCCGGACAGGAAGCTGGGGAAGGCAATGGGCAGCACGTTGGTGCAGTCGCCCAGGTTCAGCAGGATGGCCACCGCCGCCAGGATGAAGCAGATGGCATACACCGCCACGCAACACTCCAGGGCCGGCTCGTGCTGGTAGAGGCTGGGGTTGCTGATGAAGACGAAGATGACGCAGGCCACGAAGGTCTCCAGCACCTTCAGCAGTCCAGGCACGGTGGCCATGTAGCCGGTGATCTCGCCAGGCCGCGCCCGGGTCCAGGCCACCTCGGTGGCGTAGGCCAGACAGGCCACGCAGGAGAAGGTGGTGGCGGCGATGGCGTGGTCTCGGGAGCGGCCGTGAGACATGAACTGCACGTAGGTGGTGGGGTAGATGATGGAGGACGTCAGGCAGAAGAGGGCGGCGTAGCAGGCGTAGGTGATGGGGAAGTTCCTCCAGGACAGGGGGAAGCGCGCCTGCAGCCCGCCCAGCTCCACCAGCAGGATGATGAGGGTCACGGCAAAGCAGAAGCACCAGGTGAACATGGACCAGTGGCCCATGGGCCCCGTGTAGGCGCCCACGCTGGCCACCAGCGAGAAGGCTATGCAGGTGGACACCAGCTGCAGGAGACGGAGCAGGCCCAGGGGCTGGGTCAGGGCCCGAGGAGACCCCACGATGGTGGAGGACGACGAGGTGGTCGTGATGGTCGTGCGGGTCACCGTCACCGGCATGGCTGGCAGGGGCAAAAGACAGGGTCTCAGGACCCACTGCTGTGGGCCCGAAGCCAGGGGTGGTGGCAGAGCCTGTAATCTGAGCGCTTAGGAGGCTGAGGCAGGAGCATTGCTCTGAGTTCCAGGCCAGCCTGGGCTAGTGAGTTCAGAACCGGCCTGAACTGCATAGCGAGACCCTGGGTCACAAAATCAGACAGAAGTAGCAACTACTACCTCAGGCTCCGGATAGGGAGTTTCCAGGGTGTGGGGCTTCCCGTGTACAAACAGGGTCAGTCTTGGGCACACAGGACGGTGTGGGTCACCCCAGTTCCCGGCTCATCTGTGTCCACCTGTGTCAGAACCCAGGATTCCGGGCCCCTATCTCCCCCGACACACGCCCAAAGCTGTCCTCCTGCCTGGCCTCCACCCGAGCCGCCTGTGACCGCTGGGCGCCCTACGAACAAACTTCCCCTTTTTTGCCTAACTGTGACCCGATGCTGTCTTCTGCCTCTCTCCTGAAAAGAGGTCAACTCCCCGGCCCTCCGGCGTCCTCCCACCCTCACAGGTCAAGGCTCCATGCGGAGTGCGACTCGGGTGGAACGCAAGGACTGCCGCTTCCTTTTTCCTACCCAGCACCCAGGGTCCAGCCCCAGCCCGCAGCCGCTGCCTGCCCCCTGGAGCGGGGCTGGGAGCCGCGGGGTCAGACCTCCGCCAGGTCCAGCAGGCCCAGACCCCGCATCGAGCTTTCTTCCCGGCCCCGAAGCCTACCGCGTCCGCCTCCTCGTCCTAAAACCCTTGGAGAAGCCCAAGCCCTTTCTGCAACATTTCCAATCTGTGAGCTGACACCTCTGAAACTTTCAGGAGGTGGGTCGCGACCGCAGGAAACTAAAACTTCCTCCTTCGGGACAGCTACACCGCAAGGCAACGACACCGTCTCTAAGTGCGGCGGTGCTCGGCGCCCCGGGACACAGGCGCCGGCCGCCGGACACTGCACTTCCCCGACACCTGTGTCTCCGGCCTGATCTTAGAAGCTCAGAGCCGGGGTCCGGGCCCGGCCTCACGCCTCGGACCCGGGGACCCAGGCCCCGCCTCCGCCCTCAGACCCGGGGTGCAGAGCCCCCGCACTCACCAGCGGTTTTAGGGGTCCACGCGCAGGAGAAAGAGCCGGCGACGGTGGAGACGACTCGGCGGCACCCGGGAAAGGCGGTCGGAGCACCTGGGGGAGAGGTCAGCACCGATCAGGCCCGGCTCCGCCCCCCAGGGCCCCGGCCACCGTGCAGCCGGGCACTGCAGGTTGGCGCCTCCGGGCAGGGACAGAACCTGCCCCGGCCCCCACCCCGAGGGGTCGGGGTGACCCGGATGAGAGCCGCCCCGCCCCTTGCACAGGCGCCCGGGCGGGCGGAGGGGCGGTGACGGGGCGGGGCGCCGCGATGCCCACCCCCGCCGGCCTGTCCGCGCCTTATTAGGCCTGCGAGGCCGCAGGGGCGGAGCGGACCCCCGCCCTCTGGGTGTCAGCCCTCGGGGTGGGGGGGTCATGTGTTGCGGCAGGCGAGGAGACAGCGGGAGCGCGGATTTCCGAGACCCTAAAAAGTGAGTTTGGGTCCTGCACCGGGGGTCTCCAAGAGGAAGGGGCGGGGACCCCCGACTCCCGGGCTCCCCTAGAGGCGCGCGCGGCGCTGCAGGGAGCTCAGTCGGCAGCGGCAGCCACGTGTCTCCCGAGGGTCCCGCGAGGCCACGTGGAGCCACAGCCCCGGCCCCTCCGGGCAGGGCGCGCCGTTCGCACCGGAAGGCGCGCGCGGAGAGGTGGGCGCGGCGGAGAAGGGGCGCTTCCGAGCAGGG
>NW_004955604.1:285195-286956 GCF_000276665.1 Chinchilla lanigera
CCCCGGCCCCGCCCGGTGCTCAGCAGCTGGCCGCCGCCTGGCCGCCTCTGGTCTCCCGCGGCCGCCCCGCCCTGGGAGCCCGGGAGCGGGGTCTTAGCCTTCCCGCTCCAAGGGTCCAAACTTGGAGTTCTCCCAGGCTCCGGGATCGGGACGGGGTCAGGAGTAGCCGGCTAAAAATAAGACAAAACGAGCAGCGGGCGTGGCGGCGCACGCCCGCGGCAAGAGGACGCAGACTTCCAGGCCAGCCTAGGCTACAGGGCGAATTCAGGACCTGCCTAAACTGCACAGCAAGACGGTGTCTCAAAAAATAGGAGGAGCCGGGCTTGGTGGCACACGCCTGTAGGCCCAGGACTGTGGAGGCTGAGGCAGGAGGATCGCTGTGAGTTCGAGCCCGGCTTGGGCTACATAGCGAGTTTGAAACCAGCCTGAACCACCTAAGGAGACCTTGTCTTAAGACAAAACAAAACAAATTGCAAACTCCAGTCACGCTTTTCTTAAACCCAGAGCTCCTAGCACCAGCCCCACTCACTCTTGAGCACCTCTGCTCCAGCCCCTGCAGCCCAGATTTAGTAGCTATTCCTTCTCAACCTCAGACCCCGGGGTCCACGCCCAGCCTCCTCACTCAGACCCCGAGTCTGGAGCCAACCCCCACTTTGGGACGCGTGACCTGTTTGAGTCCAGGTCCCAGCCATCTCCTCTCCAGAACCCAGGCATCCTGGCCCAGCCTGTCTTCCTGGGGACCCTACATTCAGCCTCGCAGTCCCATCCTCCGCTGAGCCCTAGGATCCTGAGCCACCGCCCCGGGGCGTTGGGGTCCCCCAGCCTCACCTCTCCAGCCAGCGGCAGCTACGACTAAAGCAAAGGCGACAGCTGCGGACCGCAAGGGTCTGCGCCTGGGTGGGGTTGGTCGGGTGGGGTGTCGGCTAGAGCGCGCGTGGGCGGGGCGTGGGCAGGGCGTGGCCAGGCCTGGACTGGGGCTGTGGACT
Organism: Chinchilla lanigera; assembly: GCF_000276665.1. Lineage (NCBI taxonomy): Eukaryota > Metazoa > Chordata > Mammalia > Rodentia > Chinchillidae > Chinchilla > Chinchilla lanigera. The sequence goes on from NW_004955604.1 coordinate 286,182, forward strand.
GGGACACCCCCCCGCGGTCCCCAGTCCTTGCGGGGGTGGGGCCACGGCAGACCACGCCCCTCCGGGAGACGTGAGGCTCGGAGTCCCCCAGCCGGGAGGGAGGAGGTGGAGAGCTGAGGTCACCGTTGCCGTGGTGACAAAACAGTAAGACACAACAGCCGGAGGAGGGGGGCTCAGGGGGATGCCCTCCCCGACACTGCACCTAAAAAAGTCTCCGGCTGGGCTGGGCAGGCCGTTGTCATGACAACGCGCGTGTTGATGGACTCCAGGACGCAGCCCCCCGGCTCGGGGCCACCCCAGTTGCGCTCGAGGTTCTCCTTCGCTTCCTGCCCCCGCCCGCCTAATCTGCCCGGGTCCTCGGCTCTGCCAAGATGACGACATCCAGGCACCTGGCCGCCGCGGGCGGGGGCCCAGAGACCCCAGTGTAGTAGGGCGCGTGGGCCAGGACCTCAGTCTCCCTGGAACGGCCAGAGCTGGGGTGCCGATCCCGGGCTTCACCTGAGAGGTTCCGAGCCAGCATTCCAGGCTCCTGGTCCCCAGAACCAGGCCAGATTCCTGCGTGACGGCTGGGGGATGGGCCGTCCCCTCCACCCCGGGATCGCGGGGTGCGGTCTGGCGTCCGGCCCTGGGCCTCGGATCGCGCTGTCCCCGGGGAGGGGGGCGGATCCCAGGGGCCCAGGGCGCTGGAGTTGGGGTCCCGGCTTCCACGCGATGCGCACGCTGGCCCGGGTTACAGACCCACGGGCCCGGACTCGGGTTTGGGGCGGGGCGGGGG
>NW_004955604.1:287284-290251 GCF_000276665.1 Chinchilla lanigera
GCGCCGCGGAGGGAGGGAGGGGGCGGAGGGGACCCGGCCGGCTGCAGAGGAGCGCGCGGCGCGCCCACCCTCGTCCTGGGCCTGCACGGTGCAGGGGCGTTTATTGCTCTAGCATCAGGCCTGGCTCGCCTGGAGTGGACCTATGACCACGCGGGGGACTGGCATCAGCTGGCGGCTTCCCGGGACGTCCCTGGCTGGTATTCACACTGAAGGAAGGTGTAAGAAATAAAGATAGGTACAAAGGAGACGAGGGAAATTGTAACTTTACAAGTTGAGCCAGGGCCGGGGATAGAGCTCAGCGGCACAAGCGCGTGCCTGGCAAGCGCAAGGTCCTGAGTTCGATTCTCAGTACCAAAAAAAAAAAAAAATTGAACCATTAAAAGCCAATATGTTGGGATATTGGGTTAAATAACCATTACTTATTGCGGGCTGATCAGGCCCACAATCTCACAAGTGAGTGGACCGCGAAGGCTTACATAAATGAGACAACTGAAATGACTTCAGGGCTCCAGGAGGGACCAACTCTCTTACAGCTTCGATATTCTCTGAGTTTAGACCAGGACTTCCCTAGGCAGTCCATATTTATTTGGTTTACAAACAAAAAGCGGGCATCTGAGCAGGACTTGGAAAACCCTTTAAGGACTTCTCCAAGTAAATTTGGGAGAACTATGTTATCTCCAGGAAGGCCTTCACTGCAGGACTGAGAAGCCTGTAGCTACAGTCTCCCTGAAGTTAATTGGGGTTGGAGCCAGACGTCCTCAGCTGTGGCCTTATCTTGTCCTTTGAGGTGTCACGGCTTCACAGGCCAATCGAGGCCTCAGTGGTGACCAGGGACTCACAGAGGTTCACTTACTATGAGCCCACTGCCCACCTTCAGACAAGGTGCCTGAGCTTCAGACAACTCACAAGTAAACATGGAAAGCCAACTGGTTAATATTAAATCCTGCTCAGAGCCACTTTGTAGTGGTCTCCAACAGTGCTATTCTCAGCCGTCTGCGAGGCTGAGGCAGGAGGACCCCAGGTTCGAGCCCAGCTTAGGCAACTTGGTGACTTGATGAGACCCTCTCTCAAAAGTGGTGGTGGGGGCCTTCAAATAAAGTGCAGAGTGAAGGCCATGGGTTCAGGGTAAGAGTACCACCAAGAAGAATATCTTATTGTATCTTTATAAAAACTGCAGCTTCAAGCTGGGTGTGGTGGTGCGCACCTGTGATTCCAGCACTCAAGAGGCTGAGGCAGGAGGGTAACAGCAAGTTGGAGGCCAGCCTGGGCTACACAGAGTTCAAGGCCAGCCTGGACTGCGTAGCTAGACCCTGTCTCGAAAAACAAAATAAAACAGAAAACTGCAGTCAGGACACAAAGCCAGTCAGAACTTCCTAAAGACAAAGGCTGGGCCGTTCCCTCGGTCCTGTGAAAGCCCTTTTCTCTCCTGTGACCGGACCATCCATTTCTCCTGTAAAATGGGCCTTTTCCTTAAGCACGGGCCCCTACCCTACCGCCATCGCTTTTCACCCATAGATCAAACCCCTTTTCGGAGTCACAGATTCCACTGGTGTCCACCCCCAGTCCCGGTGAAGATCCCCAGCTCCCTCCAGGCAGCGCCTCTCCCCGCCGAGGGCCTGCGGTTTCACTGTGTGTACAGGACTTGCAAAGGCCTGCCTGAGCGGCCTCTGTCTGCCTCTTTGCTCAGGTCCTAGGTTCCCTTTCCCGAGGTGGACGTCCTCGACCCCCAGCCTGCTCCGTGGGTGGCAGGGCTCCCCACCTCCACTTCTGGGGCTCCTCGGCAGCTGTCCAGTGCCAAGAGGACCCTCGGCCCAAGTGTAGCAGTGTCTCCATCGTGGTCTGAGTCGGTCGCCCCTTGACCCGCCCTGTAGCTGCACCCAGGTCCCTGCAGGGGCCCCAGGGGGCCCCCACTGCGCACACTAGCTGCACCCCTGTGGGAGCTTGATTTTCTCCTGCGCTGGCGACCGAAGCCCCGGCTCACCCCAGCCCAAGACGCAGACATTTGCGGAGAGAGTTGCAGTGCGGCCTTGGGGCTGGCACTCGAGTTCCCACAACCATGTTCGGGGGCATCACCTGCGTGCCCCGAGCTCGCGCCGCCCCTTGGGGGAGCCAGGGGCGCTTTGCCCTGAGTCTCAACCCTTGCCACATTCTTCTGTGGCCCGAAATCGGGAAAAACCCACGAAATCTGTTTACAGATCCTCCCAGGCCTGGGAGTGCTGGGCCTCTTGAATAGGAAGCCTTGTGCAAGCCTGAGCCAGACCAGTGACCGCAGGCTCAGACCGAGAACGGCCGGCCCTGAACTTCCTCATGCGCGTTAACTCCTTCACGCTCTTGCTCTTGAGGAGGCAGCTGCGCTTGGTTGCTCCTCTCCGGCGGATTTTAAACCCATGCTTGGGGCCGCACGAGTTTCCCTCTCCTCTGTTTGCTTCGGCCGGGGCTGCAGAGCGGCAGCTGGGCCCCGGGAGCTTGTTCCCGGCCAGCGCTGTCCCCCAGGCACCAGGGCCACACCTCTGTCTGGGAGGTACGTGGGGTACCCCTGGGGTACAGGGAGGGCCCCCAGCGCACATGCTGACTTCCTAATACAGCGTTCACGGTCAGAGGGGAGAGTGTGTTGGCCCGGTGCTGAATGGGCCATTCATGGCGCACACAGGCTGATTTTGGCAGATGTACAAAGAGCAGGGAAAGCAAATAGCCAGCCCTGAGCTGTTCATCCCAAGAAGGAAGACTGCCTGCGGGGTGTGCAGGAAAGCACCCAGCGTGCTGCACCGCGGAGGGGAGCTGGGCCGCCCGGCGTGGCATGGACGTGCGTCAGTGACGTTGCTGGCTGAGCAGAGGGTGTAATAATTTCCAGGAGGGCACTGACAATCCAGCATGGCACTTTATTAGTATTCCTGATATATTACAAGGGGTCTGTTCCCCCTTCCTTCTTTCCTACCTTCCTTTCTTCTTTCTTTCCTTTTTTTTTTT
>NW_004955604.1:291701-293310 GCF_000276665.1 Chinchilla lanigera
GTGGGAACTCCAAAATGATGCAGGAAAATAAAAACTCCCAACCTGAGTGATATCTGGGCCGAGCTGGTGTTCTCTAAAATTGAGGAATGACTTTAGGAACAACGGAGGTTAAGAGCAGAATGTATTTATTAGGGGAAAGAAAAGAAAGCTTCTGTCCAACAGAGGGACAGAAGGGGGGCCTGGGTGTGTTACCCCTGTTTCTTTATCACATCACAGCACTGCACAGATTTTCCAGACTTTCAGCCCCTGTCAAGGTCTAATTCATTCATCTATGAATATTGATAAGGCCCTCCCACAGCAGAGCAAAGCAGACTAGAAGATGCCTACTCCTTTAGCGTGGAGGCTTTGATCTCGTTCCTTGGTGGCAAAGGGTTCAGGATGTGTTCTGTCTGTTGGGTCTGAGGCCTACGGGTCACCAGGCTCACCCCAGCTGGGCTTCTCTCTCTCCAACCCAGAAAGAGGAAGAACAGTCAGAACAGAAGACCAGGGGCTGGGGATTTAGCTCAGCAGCACAGCGCCTGCCTGGCAAGCGCAAGGTCGTTAGTTCGTTTCCTGGTACCGGAGAAAAACCAAAACCAAAACCAAATAAACAAAAAGAACAGAAGACCAAATGCCAGCACTTGGGAGGCTGAGGCAGGAGGATCGCCATAAGTTCGAGGCCAGCCTGAAGTATGTAGCAAGACCCTGTCTCAAAAAAGAGAAGGAGGCCAGTCCAAAGCAAACATAATTTTCTTGTGGGTGGCGTAAGAGGAAGAGGTCCAGAGCACTCTGGAGGGGTGGGGCTGCGGAGCTGGGCACGGCTCGATCTGGGGCCACGTCCTGTTTCATGGGGCGAGGGCTCCGCCTCCACCCGTGAGGGTCCACGGTTGGTTGATCGGCAGTGGGGCTTGTGCCGGGGGTCCGGTCTTGTGGGCTGCTGGGGGATGTGGGGAGGCTCGGCAGGCGCTGTGCTAGGAGGGACGGCGCTCCTCTGCGCAGGCCGGAGTCAAAGCCACACCTGTCAGCTGTGACCACAGAACTGCCTGAAAGCTGCTTGCTGCAAGTGAGTGTACGCACATGCACACACACGCACACACGCACACACGCACACAGACACGCACGGAGGAGGCCTCTTACACCCCCGGCCGGGTCCCTTGCGCCCCTCCAGGCGGAGTAACATCTTTATTCGGTGGGGACACTCCCCCCCCCCACCGTCCTCCGCCCGCTGGGGTCTCGGACTTCCCGAAGCATCGGGCTTGTCACCTCCCGGCTCTCGGTGGCCTGTGAGTGTCTTCAGAGGACCTGCCCCTTCCGGTCTCCTCAGCACAGCCTCACCAAAGCCCGCGCAGGTGGCCGGAAGGCAAGCTGTCGTTTGCGAAGGCTCGGCTTCCCGGGGAGGGCCAGGGGTGCCGGGACCGATGGGCGCCACCGGGGCCTAGGACCGACCGGAGAAACTTCATGTCTCCCGCTTCCGAAGACCAGGAGTCTGCAACCAAGGAGCGGCGGAGCTTCTGGAGGGCCTGGGTTCCTGACCCTTCTGGCTCCTGCTAGCTGTCTGTCTGTCTGTCTGTCTGTCCTCCTTGTTTTATGCCCTCCTACTCCAAGCGCTGTCTCCTGTCTTCAACCCCTG
>NW_004955604.1:293762-296851 GCF_000276665.1 Chinchilla lanigera
TTTTTGGTATTTTTTCCAGTACCAGGAATTGAACTCATGACCTCGTGCTTGCCAGGCAGGTGCTGTGCCGCTGAGCTAAATCCCCAGCCCCATGGACATATCTTTGAGGCCACCATTTAGCCCACTTCCAGGGCCCACAGGAAGGCAAAGGGTTTCCTTCTGCTCCCCCTGATACAGCGATGTGGATGCCAGGCCAGGGGCCATGCTGGGTTGATTTCACCTCTGAGATCATCTGTGAGTCGAAGCTGCAGTCCGAAGTTGCACGGATGGTGTCCTGAGCCTTGGAACGGAGATCGCGCCTGTCTGCGGTTCAGTTTTCCCAAGGAGGTGGGCTTTTCCCCATCTCCCACGGGCGCCCTCCTCCACCCGTCACCCCAGCGCTCCTCTGGACCTGTGCCAGATTCTGCAAGTTCCCCTACAAAAGCAGCTTCTTCAAGTGGTGCTTCCTCCCCTGCCTGCAGCAGAATAAACTGTTTTCTGAGGTCTGTCTGTTGTGTCTGGACTCTGACCGCCGCCCTCAATGGCCCGAGGGGGTTTTCAGAAGCTCTCTGCGGAGCATCTCACTGGTGTCCGCCAAATGGATCCTTCAGGGTCAGGGACACAGGGCTGAGCAAAACACGTGTATGTTTCCGTGAAAAACTCGCGGTCGGGGCTGGGGCTGTAGCTCAGTGGTAGAGCACTCGCCTAGCATGTACGAGGCCCTGAGCTTCATCCTCAGTACCAAAACAAAACTCCCAGCTGGGGCTGGCTGTGATAGTGCACCCCTGTAATCCCAGCACTGGGTTAATCAATCTTTTTTTTTTTTTGTACCAGGAATCAAACTTAGGACCTTGCGCTTGCCAAATAGGTGCTTGTGGCGCTGATCTCCTTTCTAGCCCAATCCCAGCACTCAGAAGGCTGAGGCAGGAGGATCTCTGAGTTTGAGGCTCTGTCTCAAAAAAAAAAAAAAGTCAGCGCACTGTGCAGAGACCACATACCCACGTTAATGACACACAGTATATCATATGGCCAAGACGTGGGCCCAGCCACTGACCACCAACAGATGAATCTAAAGAAAATGTGCTACGGGCTGGGGATGTAGCTCAGTGGCATAAGCGCCTGCCTGGCAAGTGCAAGGTCGTAAGTTCGATCCTCCGTACTGCAAAAAAAAACACAAAAAAGTGCTACAACGTATACTATACACAGTGGAGTATTATTCACCATACAATTAATGAGTATTGTGATTTGCAAGAAAGTGGACGGGACTGGAGATCGTCACGCTTAGCACCATCTGCCAGACCCAGAAGGATAGTGTGTCACTGCTCTCCCTGATGTGTGGACCCTAAAAAGACAACAGGAAGTAGAGAGGAGCTTATTACTCGACGAGGGAGGAGAGGGGTGTAAAGGGTAACGGGGACATAGATGATCAGATACATGACACCCACTGAATCTCCTGAGCTGGGCGTGGTGGTGCACGCCTGTCATCCCAGCGCTCGGGAGGCTGAGGCAGGAGGGTGGCCGCGAGTCTGAAGCCAGCTTGGGCTACATGGTGAGACTGTCTCAAAAAAGAAAAGAGGCTGAGGATGTGGCTCAGTGGTGGAGCCCTTGCCCTGCTTGCGCAAGGCCCTGGGTTCGATCCCCCCACCAAAGAAAACCCTCCCAAGATGTGAAAGTAGTAGCAATGATTTAAGTATGTTCTGTGCACGTACAACTCTGCCATTCTGAAGCACAGTAACATGTATAACCCGCACGCAGGAATACGTCAGACAGAGGGGAGTGTTTCCAGGCTGGTCCTTGCACTCCCAGTCTGCGGTGTCACTCTCGCGCCTTGAGCCTTGATGAAGCTACATAATGTTTCCAGACCACAAGACCAGGAATCTGATCACGGAGGCTGTGGCTGGGGACCTGGGGACTCAGGGGAGCAACACGTACAGCACATGGCAGGGACAGGCGGGAAAGGGACCCTGGCTTCCCAGACCAGCCGTGAGACCCCGACCCCACTCAGGGAACAGTTAAAATTTATGAACCAGGGGGCTGGGGATTTAGCTCAGCAGCACGCCTGCCTGGCAAGTGCGAGGTCGTGAGTTCAATTCCCGGTACTGGAAAAAAAACAAAACCCAAAAAACTTATGAACCAAGAGCCGGGCATGGTGGTGCAGGCCTGTAATCCCAGCACTCAGGAGGCTGAGGCAGGAGGGCCATTCTGAGTTCCACACTAGTCTAGGCTACAAAGTGAGCTCAAGGCCAGACCACTGCATACATAGCGAGACCCTGTCACAAAAAGACAATCAATCAATCAATCAATCCCTTATGAGCCAGGCGTGGTGGTGCACACCGCGGTCCCAGCACTGAGGAGGCTGAGGCAGGAGGATCGCCTCCAGTTCAAGGCCAGCCTGGGCTCCATAGGGAGACTTTATCTCAAAAAGCCAAAGCCAAAACCAAACCAAAATAAAGCATACGCATTGCTGATATCTGGAATTTTCCACTTAGTATTCTCAGACTATAGTTAACCACGGGTACCCGAAACCTCAGAAGGCCAAACTGTGGCTGGGGGTGGCTACTGCGTTCATCTGTCATTGGGAGACTGCGTGCAGATTATAAATAGTTTGTCAGATACGCGCTCGGTTAAGCGAGGGCCGTGAAGTCCCCTCTCCCCGGGGTCCCAGTTGCCGGTACATCTTCCCTCCTGCCTCTGCGGATTTACTGCGTGTCTCTGCAGAAATAGCCGTTGCATAATAGCCGTCCTTCTGTGTCGTTCCAGAAATACCCGCCTGTTTGTATACGCACAGAGCGTGTGTGCTTCCCTCGCTGCAAACACGGATGGTGGTGTTCTGTGTTCGTGTCACTGCGTCATGCCACGCACGTGTGGATCTAACACTCAGCAGATAATGTATCTCTGTGTGTACCATAAGGAGTCCAGCTTCCGAGCAAGAAGTTCCTCTCCCTATCACACACTTCATGTGTTGCCTTTTTTCAAAGGCCACCAGGGACCAGGCGAGGTGGTGCAGACCTGTAATCCCAGCACTTGGGAGGCTGAGGCAGAAGGTTGACCAGGAGTTCGAGGTCAGCCTGACTGCCTAGTGAGTTCAAGGCCAGTTTGAACTACACAGC
>NW_004955604.1:297281-298999 GCF_000276665.1 Chinchilla lanigera
ACTGAGCCACAGCCCCAGGCCCCTTAGTTACTTTCTTGTATGTGCTTCCAGTATTATACAAACACAGTGAAATGGGAATACATACTCTTTTATCATATTTTCTCATACAGGAGAATACATCCTCATACACTGCTGTATATCTTGGGTTTTTTCGGTTAAGACTATCTTCTGAGCCTGGCATGGATGTGTGCCTGTAATTGCAGCACTCAGGAGGCTGAGGCAGGGAGATCGCTGTAAGTTCAAGGCCAACCTGGGCTACATAGTGAGTTCAAGACCAGCCTGAACTACACAGGGAGACCCTTCCCGCCCAAAACCAAAACAAAACCCTGTATCCATATACTGGAAAATTTTCCTTTTAGGTGAAGTTTCCTAATCCCTTTTAAAAATATGCACATTGCTGCAGTGTCTGAATTTGCCGTGGTTTATCCAGATTGCTGGAATTGGAGACTTGATTTATTTCCAATGTGTTGAGCACATTCAGCTGGAGTTCTGCAAATCGAATCCATTTCCTTCCTCAGCTCCCAGGCGCAACCTACGCCTCCATGAGGACCTCAGCCTGTTCCGCCCGAGGATGACAGACACCTTCTGTCGCCTGGGGAGAGGAGGCGTCGTCATCTGCTGGGCCTAGAAGCCCCCCTCGGCCGCCGTGCGGGGCTTCTGTGTGCAGACCAGCATCCTCACCGGCCGGGAAGGGGCAGGAGGGCGCTGGGGACATGAGGAGGTCGTGGGAGCAGCAGGAAGCCGCAGAGGCCGCCTCGGCTGTGGCGGGCCCCCGGGAGACTTGAGACGCTGTCCCCGGGCTGGGTGTCACCCCCGCCGGCCTGGGCTGTGGCCACAACGGCTGATGACCCTGCCGACCAGCCCTCACCCTCGCAGTGCTTGGAACAGCCCCCGGCGGGCAGGCGCAGAGGTCCGGATGTGGCCTGCGTGTCCCCAGGAGGTCACACTCTGGAGGATGCGTCTTCACTGTGGCCTGGGGCCACCGGTGGGGCGAGAGGAAGATGACTCACAGCCGGGAGCCCGCCCCCACGGTGCTCCACCGCACCTCCCTGTGCCCCACGAGGGCCCCCGGCTCCGCGCCGCCCGCCCCGTTGGACCGCTGGCCTCGCAGGGCCGCTGGTGTGGCCGCGGGCGCTGTGGCCCGGACGGGTCGGCTCCACAGGCTCTGCCGTGTGCAGGACCAGCGCAGCGGCCTAAGAAAACGGACTAAGACCCCAACCCAAGACCCCGCCGGCGCATCCACCCGCAGCTCTCCCGGCCGGGGAGCAGGGCGGCCTTCCTCCCCCCCTCCCCGCTCCTCCGTCCTCGTCCTCCTTCCCCCGCCGCGCTGGGCTCGAGCCAGGGCCTTCACCCTGCGCTGCAGCTCCAGCTGCTTCTGACTTCCTCCTACACTCTTGGCCACAGCAAGGCCCGGGAGCCCCAGCCCGGAAGCCCCGCATCTTAAGGTCTAGGGCTGAGCTCCTGCTGCCGGGGCCCCACACAGGGTGCCCTGAGATCAGGGATCCGCAACCCCTGACGGGGACAGGCGGGAGCCCAAGCTCTGGAGGGCCAGAGGCAGCTGGTGGTGACCGTCAATTCCTACGGATCCGGGGTTTTTGTAAAAGCACACACAGGTACTAAACTTTGTGAAGTACCCTTGTCGCAAATGTATGGTCATCAGAATTTTTCTACTTCAAGCCGGGCTTGGTGGCATACCTGGGTAATGCCAGCACTAGGGA
>NW_004955604.1:300047-302566 GCF_000276665.1 Chinchilla lanigera
CTGGGCAGGCTCCGGCGGGCCGCGGGCGCCCTCTGGGGGGCGGTGAAGGGAAGGACGTGTGTCCTGGTGGTGATGAGGGTGATTCTGCCGCCCCCCACTCCCCGCCCCGGGTTAGGAGCAGCGCCCGGACCCCGGCGGACGCACTCCCCGGGAGCGGACGTGGACAGCATGGCTTCAGCTGTGAACCGGCCAAGAAGTCAAAGGAAGCTCGGGGCACCTGCCGTGCATGGAGGGGAGGCTGCCTGAGATGGCAACTTTCTCTATTTTTGAGATAGTAAGCTTGGGGGTACCAAGTTAACAGTCGTATTTTTAAATTCACACATTTATTTATTTTTTGTTTTTGAGGACAGGGTCTGGCTATGTGCTTCAAGTTGGCCTTGAACTCACCACGTCGTCCAGGCTGGCCTGGAACTAGCAGCAATCCTCCTGCCTCAGCCTCCTACATGCTGAGATTACAGGAGCGGACCACCACATCCAGAAAGTAAATTGACAACTTTAATGTTTTAAATTTTATTTATTTATTGATTGATTGATTGATGTTTGGTCTTTTTGAGACAGGGTCTCGCTCACTATGCAGTTCAGGCTGACCCTGAGCTCACTTTGTAGCCCAGGCTGGTCTCGAACTCAAGGTGATCCTCCTGGCTCAGCCTCCCCACTGCTGGGGTGACAGTGCATCACAGGGCCCATGACAACTTTAAATTGTGTCTGTTTATGGCGCACAATACAGTGTTTCAAAAACAAAACAGTGTTTCCATGTGTGCACAGTGTGGAATGGCTGCATCCAGCCGCTTACAAGCTGACCATTTCTTGTGATCAGAACACTTCAAAGCCCGGCTGAGATGTCTGACAACAGGATACATTGTTGCTAAGCGCAGTTACCATGTTGCACAACAAACCTCTGGAACTTACTCCCAGCCAAAACCTTGTATCTTTTGGGCCACCTGCAGAATCCCAGCCCTCCCCTCCTGGCCGGGGGTTTCACTTTGCTTCTGAGTTCAGCAGCTCCGGCTTTCACACAGGGGACAGATCACACAGGAATTTTCTTTCCCTGCCTAGTTTATTTCACTTAGCATGATGTTTTGTTTTGTTTTGTTTTGTTTTTAGCTTGGGTCTCCCTATGTAGTTCAGGGTCCATGGTTTGTTTTTTGTTTTTTTTTTTTTGGTTTTTCTCTGGTACCGGCAACCGAACTCAAGACCTTGCGCTTGCCAGGCAGGCGCTTTGCCGCTGAGCTAAATCCCCAGCCCTAGGGTCGATGGTTTGAATCCTCCGCAGGGGCTCAGCGCTAGAGCTGGCCCTCGTACCTGTCCTGGGCCTGAGTGGAGAGGTTACAGGCGTGTGCCACCATGTCCTGGAAGAGTTATTTTTACATAGGTGGAGACTCAGCTCAAACCACACGGCTTTGGCAGAACAAGTGATTTCTTTCTGCCTCATCACTGACAGCAACTGAAAATCAGTAAGAATTTAAGTAAGATTGTCCTGATGACAATCCAGGCGTCAACTGGGCCAAGACTGACAAACCCTGACTTAAAGATGTAAAGCAAGGGCTGGGGATTCTGCTCAGCAACACAGTGCCTGCCTGGCAAGCGTGAGGTTGTGAGTTCGATTCCCGGTACTGGAAACAAAACAAAACAAAACAACAACAAAAAAGATTTTTTTTTTTTTTGGTTTTTCTCCGGTACCAGGAACCGAACTCACGACCTTGCGCTTGCCAGGCAGGCGCTTTGCCGCTGAGCTAAATCCCCAGCCCCCAACAAAAAAGATTTAAAGCAAAATGCAAAGCCCTAGTTTCCCCTAAGTTGATTTTTTTAAAATTTACTTTTTTTTTTTTTTTTTTTGAGACAGAGTCTCACTACATAGTTCAGGCTAGCCTCAAACTATGTAGCCCAGGCTGGCCTCGAACCCACAGCAATCCTCCTGCCTCAGCCTCCCGAGTAAGGGCTGGGATTACAGATGTGTGCCACCATGTCTGGCTAAAGTCCCAATTTAATAAAAATTTATCTTTCTCTCACTGACGACTGAACAATTAGTCATAAGATTGAAAGTCTTACTGATTTTTAGTAGCTGTCAGTGATTTGACAGAAAGAAATCACTTGTTCTGGCAAAGCTATGTAATTTGAGCTCATTTTCTCCTATGTGAAAACAGCTCTTCCAGGACATGGTGGCACACGCCTGTAATCTTACCACTCAGAGGCGGAGACAAGAGGTTCCCAAGTTCAAGTCCAGCCTGAATACCTTAGTGACTTACTGAAATCCTGTCTCAAAAAAAAAAAAAAAAAAAAATGCTGGGGATGTAGCTCAGTGGGAAAAGCCTGGGTTCAGTCTACAGTGCCAGAAAAAAAGAAAGAAAAAGAATAAATGGGAATTGAATAGCCAGTATTTGCCTGTAGGCATTTTATATATATTAACTCTGTCCGAGACACACAGACACACACACACACAGAGACACACACACATACACACACACACATCTTTTTGTTTGCTTGTTTGTTTTCCTCTTCTTTTTTTTTCTTTGAGACAG
>NW_004955604.1:306093-307331 GCF_000276665.1 Chinchilla lanigera
TTCTGATTGGTCCTGTGAACAGCATCAGGTTCAAATGATTGAAAAGAACACATTTCTGATTGGCCCAAGGTAGCACTTTTCTGATTGGCTCTGTGTACCGAGCTCCTAGGGTCCCTTAAGGCAGTGCCCTCCCCTGGCCCTGTCGGTCTCTGCTGGGTGAAGTGAACCAGCAGTCCTGCCTGTTTAGACCTTCAACCTACCTCCTGCTAGCCCTGCTCAGATACAGCACATCCTGCCTTTCTCAGGTAGAACTGTTACCAGGAAGCAGGGTCCAGACACGGCAGGAGCCAGGTGTGGTGGTGCACGTGTGTAATCCCAGCACTCAGGAGGCTGAGGCAGGAGGGTCGTTGCGAGTTCGAGACCAACCTGGCTACAAAGTGAGCTCAAGGCCAGCCTGAGCTGCACATTGAGACCCTGTCTCAAAAAGACAAAAAAACCCAAACATGGCAGGAAATGAGCAGCTCCTGGATTCTTCTGGTCTTTGAGCAAAGGTTTCAGGCCAGATGCAGGCGGTCCTATATAGGTAGAGCTTACCGCAACACGATAGATTTGCAGAGATGGGGAGAGAGACAGAAAAAACACCTTCAGGCCGGAAGGTGGGCGAGCCGAGGTGGCACTTCCTGATTAACTGGGTCTTCCTGGGCGTCCTTCGGGTCTCCAACGTCATTGTCCTGGCCGATACCTGGGCGGTGCTGACGGCTTCAGAGCGGCAGCCCGGCCTGCTCCTCAGGTGGCTCGGGTTTGTTGATCCCCGGAGACATTTCCCGCCCCACACCGGGGCCCACACCCCCACCTCCATGGGCCGGGCTGCATTCTCTGCAGTTCATTAGGACCCGGGAGCCGAAGTCTGACCTCAGGCCGCAGCGTCCCATGTACAGCTGGAGATCGCAAGTGAGGGCGGCGTTGTCATCGTCTTTGCATTTCACGCTGCCCCAGCCGCCTGCGCGTCTCCAGCCTGCTGTGTCCGACTATCTGCCCATCACGAGGCCCCCGCTGCAGACCCCTCCATCCGGGCCTCTCCCCGGCGGGAGGAGTGCTGCGAGCTCAGGCAGCCTCAACTGCATAGCGAGACCCTGCCTCCAAAAGCCAATAAATTAGTACAAATAAAAGCTTGTAGTGCTTCCGGGTCCTGAGGCCTGCCTACTTCCTGCTTGGGCCCTCCTGGGGGTATCACGAGCCCCCGGGATGGCGGCGGCCTCAGACCAGGGCATCGCGCTCGCCTGAGGCCTTGAGGGCCT
>NW_004955604.1:308994-315001 GCF_000276665.1 Chinchilla lanigera
CTTGAGTTTGATTCCCAGTACCAAAAAAAAAGAAAGAAAAAGAAAACAGTGTGAGGAGGAGACAGATGACTTAATGCTCCTGACCCAGTTCTAGGGGTAAGTGTAAACTCCCTCCCTCTACCAAATAGCCCTTACTGTGTTGCGCGGAGCCTTATGCTGGCTGGGGTCTTCCCCTTGATGCCAGATATGGAAGCCAGGGTTCACACCGTGCACTGCATCATCGCAGAGCTGCATCCGGGCCCTTTTGAGTTTTTACTTCAAGACAGCAGCTCACTAATTTGCCCAGGCGGCCCTTGATCTTTCCTGCCTCAGCCTCCAGAGTAGCTGGGTACAGGCCTGAACCGTCTGCCCAGTTCACACCGGCCCCTTTGTGTTGCGGGTTTTACATCTGTACGCACAAGGACACTGGCCTGCGGGTTGTCCTTTGTGCCCGAGTGTCTGTGCTGTGGGCGCAGAAAGCAGTTAACTTAGTTCACACATGAGTGAGGCAGCCAGGAGGGGAAGGGCCTGAGCAGGGTGACCAGCCACAGATAAAAATTAAGAGTCTGGTGTGGTGGCACATGCTTGTGATCCCGGCGCTTGGGAGGCTGAGGCGGGAGGATCATCCTGAGTTGAAGGCCAGCTTGGGCTACAAAGTGAGTTCAAGGCCAGCCTGAAGCACACAGGCCTTGTTTCGGAAAGCAAAAGAACAGTAAGACTTAACAGTGAGCCGGGCTTCGGACAGGAGGAATGTTCTCAGGCCCGGAATGCAGCCCACCCACTACGAAAGAGAGGTGCAGCCTCCCTGCTAAGCTCCTGAATTTCAGGGAAATTGTAATGCAGATTAACCAGTTTCCTCTGAGATCGCTGTTTCCTGTAAACCTTGCATGTGGAGGAGCGGGGTTACAAGCCTGTGTCCTGACTGATCATTTTAAATCCATGGACAACTGTCTACCAGTAATGTATAGTAGCTATCTACTGCTCTGTCTAGCTATAATCTGGATCACGGGCCACCCCCTCGGGCCCCTCCTGGAAACCCAGGAGCTGTTCTCTCTCTCTCTTTTTTTTCTTTGTCTTTTTGAGACAGGGTCTCCCTATGCAGTTCAGGCTGGAATTGAGCTCATTTCGTAGCCCAGGCTGGCCTCAAACTTGTAATGATCTGCCTGCCTCAGCCTCCCGAGTGCTGGGATGACAGGTGTGCGCCACCAGGCCTGGCCAGGAGCTGTTCTCATTTCCAATAAAATTCTCCTGACTAGCGAAGGGGAACGGGAAAAAAAGAAAAACCAAGATATATCATGTACAGGGACAAATTCCCTATGATGAATGTGATCATTACATCTAAATTGCACCAATAAACTTAAAAATATTTTTAAAAAATTCTAACCATCTTTGGTTCTCAACTTCATTCCTAGGTGTTTGGGGAACCACAAACCAGGCACACGGTAGCGCTGAGGATGGAATCCGGCGTGCGAGTCCGGGTCCACCCCGACTCACCACAGCCCCTGCTGATGTCTGTGTGTCCCTGTGGTGCTGGCCCCATAGAATGGGGCAGAAAGAGCTTTATGTTTAGTAGTTGATGGAATGATTGATTGGGGGCTTTTTTTGGTACTGGGAATTAAACTCAGGACCTTGTGCTTGACAGGCAGGCACTGTGCCACTGAGCTATATCCCCGGCCCTGACTGATTGTTTTGTGAGACAGGGTCTCACTATGTAGCTCAAGATGTCCTCAAACTTGTGAGATCCTCCTGCCTCAGCCTCCCAAGTGCCGCGATGATCAGTATATGCTACTCTGCCTGGATAAAGGCTGAACATTTAATGTGCAGTTTTTTTTGTTTGTTTGTTTGTTTTTTTGTGTGTGTGTGTGTGTGTGTGTGTGTGCAGGGTTTTTTTTGGGGGGGTACTGGGAATCGAACTCAGGACCTTGCACTTGCCAGGCAGGCGCTTATGCCACTGAACTATATCCCCAGCCAGGGCCGAACATTTAAACAAAAATACTGGGAAGGGGAAAAAGCAATAAACATAATCAAGATGCATCGTATATGTACCAATTCTCTGAGATACACGTCATTATTACGGATTGAACATATGTGACCAATAAGGAAATTGAAAAAGAAAAAGAAAGAAAATACTGGTTTCTTCCACATACAGAAGGACAAACTGTGGAGCTGTCTTTGTGTCTTTCTTCTCTTACCCCACAGCTAATTGTCCTTTTGGCTTTCTATTTCTATTTATAAAACCCTTCCCTTAAGTTAGGCATGGTGGCACACGCCTGTAATCCCAGCACTCGGGAGGCTGAGGCAGGAGGATCTCTGCTAGTTTGAGGCCAGCCTGGGCTACCAGGTGAGCTCAAGGTCAGCCTGAACTGCACAGCGAGCAAGACCCTGGGTCAAAAAGACAAAAACAAAACAAAACAAAAACGCTTTGCAGAAAAAAACAAAAAACAAAACACCAAAAAAGAAACCCTTTGCTTTTACCACTGTTTATGTATTTTTGTTCTTTTGAGACAGGGTCTTGCCAAGTCCATAAATTGTCCGGGCTGGGCTTAAATGTGCCATCCTGCCACGTCAGCCTCCCAGAGAACTGGGATCACAGGCTGCGCCACACACCCACCTCCCTGACATCGGCAAGTGGCTGGGTCTGAGCTGAGCAGGACGGGGCCTGGGCTGTTTGTCCCTGACCCCCAGGGCAGTGTGGCCGTGCCGTGCCGCTCTTCCTGTGGGCTGCGGTCAGCTGGAGGACAGGGGTGCTGCCAGCCTGCTCCAGGCGGAGGTGCAGTGACCTGGGAGGCGGGGCGGGGCTGGGCTCGGCCTCCTTGTGTAGTCTCTGGGTGGAACAAGACTCTTTCTTGTTGATAAGGCCTTGGACTTTAGAGCCAGGACAAGCATGAACATCAGCTCCAACTTTTGTTGTTGTTTTGTTTTTGGTTTTTGAGACGGTCTTGCTATGCAGTCCAGGCTGGCCTTGAGCTCACTTTGTAGCCCAGGCTGGCCTCAAACTCACTACAATCCACCTGACTCAGCCTCCTGAGTGCTGGGATTACAGTGCTGGGATTACACCATGCCTGGTAAGCAATTTTTTTTTGTGGGGGGTACTAGGAGTTGAACTTAGGACCTTGTGATTGCCAGGCAGGTGCTTGTGCCGCTGAGCTGTATCCCTGGCCTGGATGTTTTAAAATGTTTGATGCTCAGGGGCTGGGGATTTAGCTCAGCGGCATAGCACCTGCCTGGCAAGCGCAAGGTTGTGAGTTCGATTCCCGGTACCGGGAAAAAAAACAAAAAAAAAAAATTTTTTTTTTTTTGACGCTCATCTTTCTCTTCTAAGATCCTTTTTCTTTTGTGTGTGGTTTTTTTTCTGGTACCAGGAATCGAACTCACGACCTCATGCTTGCCAGGTAGGCGCTGTGCCACTGAGCTAAATCCCCAGCCCTAAGATCCTTTTTCAATCACACACAATTCAACTTAACATAGATCCAGGTGTCAGCTGTGACAAGACCAAAAAAAAGTCGACCTTCTGATGTTTATCTCCGTGTGTACACGCGTGTGCACGTGTCACTGGGGAATAAACCTGCAGTCTTCACACTGAGCTGCATCCCCAAACTCTTTACTTGAAGGAGGCAGAGTCTCACCAAATCTAATGACCTGGACTGAGCTCAAACTTGTAATCCTCCTGCCTCAGCCTCCCAGAGTGCAGGGATTACAGGCAGGCACCATCATGCCTGGCTTTTCCACTTATTAATGCAGTAGAATCTTTTACAATGAACACATGGAATTTTTTAGTCAGAGACTCTCACCTCTTGGTGAGGAACAATTCCTCGGGGAGCAGGTCCAGTTTTTCCTGAGTTGAATCTGGGGGAACGGGCTGCTCTTCGTCTCACTTCCCCTTCTTGTCTTTCGACTGTGGCCGGAAGGAGGGACAGGGATGAGCTCACCCCGGGGCTCCTGACCTGCCGGACCCCTCCCTTCCTGGGCAGAAGACCCGCTGGACAGGCGTTCTCAGCCGGACAGAGGCTGACCGGCTCTGACTCCTGGGGAGTCTGCGTCCTGGGGCCCTGGCGTGGTGGGTGGGCAGTGGGGGTGACTGCTCTACCGAGGCTCCCACACCCTCCCTGCTGGCCCAGGGTCCACCCACACCCCAGGCTTGTCCTCCACCTGAACGTGGCTGCAGCCCCTCACCCCCAGGGCCCCTGCTTGGGTCGACCCTGTCCAGCCCCTTGCTGGGCTCCTGAGCCCAGAACGGACTCCTGGCGCCGTGGGTGGAGAATTCTTCGCTGGAAAGAGGGCGGCGCTGCCTCTGTGGCCAGGTGTGTAGACGCCATCCTGAGACACTCAGAGGGCGCCTGTTGGTTTCTGTGGGGTGACAGGTCTCGGAAACAAGGTGCAGTGGGTGAAAAGAAAAACAAGAGAGACAAAGTTGTGGAATCAGGGGGCTGCAGCTTCCAGGGCTGAAGCCTGGATTGCAATTTTCTTTAGCCTTTCATTAGGATCCTGTCACGGAAAGCGGGAGCAGGGGAAGCAGGAGGGGTCACGAGCAAGGTCAGGGAGGGCAATGTGGTCCACCTATCCCAGGAGCTGTACTTCGGCACTCCCGGCCATCAAGCCATCATTCCTTCGGACAGATCTCAGCAAAGCATCCGGTGCTGTCCCGGCAGCTTTCCACAGGGACTAAGGTCCCGCTTTCATTTCCTTCTACACTAATGCTTTGCAGACCTCCTCCAGAAGTCATATAGCTTGGTCACACTCAAAGTTCCACATGGGTAAGACATAGTAAGGTAAACTATATGTGTCTATTTTTCTTTTGTCTTTTTGAGACAGGGTCTCACTCTGCAGTTCAGGCTGGCCTTGAGCTTACTTTGTAGCCCAGGCTGGTCTCGAACTCGCAGTGATCCTCCTGCCTCAGCCTCCCAAGTGCTGGGATGACAGGCATGCACCACCACGCCCGGCTAGAAAGGCAAACTATAGAATGTCCTTCTCCAGGGGTGCCTGGTGTGCAAGTCTATGTGTGTGGGGAGTGCAGAATTGGGAATCCATAACATCAGGACGTGGACTGGTGGCGTATACCTGTCATCATCCCAGCATCCAGGAGGCTGAGGCAGGAGAATCACTGTGAGTTCCAGGCCAGCCTGGGCTACATAACAAGTTCAAGGCCAGCTTGAACTACACAGGGAGACCCTGTCTCAAAAAACGAATACATAAAACAAAACAAAAATCCAAGCAAAGATACAGTGCTGAATTTTATGTAGCATATATTTTAGCACAATTAAAAGCAAAAACAAAGCTGAGCATGGTGGCACATGCCTGTAACCCCAGCACTCAGGAGGCTGAGGCAGGAGGATCACTGCAAGTTCGAGACCAGCCTGGGCTAGAAAGTGAGCTCACGGCCAGCCTGAACTGCATAGCGAGACCCTGTCTCAAAAAGACAAAACAAAAAAACCCCAAATCAAAAACCACTCCCTGCCCCTATCCTGATGGGTGTAGGGCCCACCCGTCCCAGAGGGCTGATGACCACCACCCTGTCCCTGCCGTGTCCCGTGTCCCCAGACCCTGCTCTCCATGTCCCCACACAGATGACCTCACAGAGCCAGCGTCCAGCAAGAGGCAGGAATGGTCAGGTGCGCCAGGGTCACCCGCTTCTAAGAGACACAAGACCGATCCCAGATCCTCCTGCCTCAGCCTCCCGCCTGCTTAGATGACGGCATGTGGCCAGTGCTGGCCGTAGGTTCAGCGGAGCATCTGCCCTAGTGAACCAGGCTGACACACGGGGGCCCTGGCACCTTTGCTTCCAGGAAACAGCGGCCGGGCCGGACACCCCGAGTGCCGCCCTGAAGGCCCTGCGAGATGCCATTGGCCGCCGCAGCCAGGGCACAGGGGCAGGGACGGAGGAGGAGGAGAGCGGGCGGCCCCTGGAGGACCCGCGCACGGCGGAAGTGAAAGCCGCGTTTCCCAACCTCCGCTTCCCCTTCCTCAGCGTGGGCGCCGAGGCGAGGCTGCAGGGGACGGCCGCCGCCCCGCGCCCCGCGCCCCATGCTGC
>NW_004955604.1:316081-318148 GCF_000276665.1 Chinchilla lanigera
GGTTACCAGGAATCAAACTCAGGACCTCATGCTTGCCAGGCAGGCACTGCTCCACTGAGCTAAGCCCCTGGCCTCATTTTTTTGTCTTTTTGAGACAGGGTCTCTCTACGCAGTTCAGGCTGGCCTTGAGCTCACTTTGTAGCCCAGCTGGTCTTGAACTCGCAAGGATCCTCCTGCCTCAGCCTCCCGAGTGCTGGGATTACAGGCATGCACCACCACGCCCAGCTCTTGAACTCACTTTGTAGCCCAGGCTGGTCTCCAACTCACAGAGGTCCTCCTGCCTCAGCCTCCTGCAAACTGAGATTACAGATGTGAGTCCCCACGCTGGGCTTCCTTTTCTTAAGAGGGCATCAGTCGTTGCATGAGGGCCACCCAAATTCAGCAGGGCCTTGGAGGAGCTCATGATAGCTGGGAAGCCCTGTTACAAAATAAAGTGCACCCAGGGCTGCGTGGGCAGGAGTTTGGGGTCGCTTCGGCCAGGGGAGTCGGGCACAGAGCAGCAGGACCCGTGGTCACCCTCGGCAGAGCATGCGCAGGCCCAGCTGCAGCTCCCGGGGTACCTGCCCTGATATCCCGGGTGCTGGCACCCAGGCGGGGCCACACAGGAGGGAGATGTCGGGGTACGGGGCGCACGGGAAGGTCACAAGGTCACCCGGCCTGGGTAAGGGAGCGTCCCGGGGAGACCCTGTCTGAAAACTTAAGCAACAGCAGCAGCGAGAAACCCACGACGAATGTGTTCATTGTGTGTTGCAAACGCGAAGGATGAAAGTTAAAAGGAGCTGCGGCTCAGCGTGAAGACTCTGAGTTTAACTGCTAGTGCGGGGAGCGGGAGGCAGAGACACAGAGAGACAGAGAGAAAGAGAGACAGAGAGAGAGACAGAGAGATAGAGACAGAGAAAGAAAGACAGAGAGACAGAGACAGATAGACAGAGACCCATCCTTCCAGGACAGGTGTGGAAGCACAGCAAGGCCTTGTCCCTGCAGAAGTGCTGAGGCTGAGGCAGAGGGGTCTTCTCGCCTGCCCTTCCCCAGCCCTGGAGCGCTGGATTTCGTGGATGGATTTCCCCATCCTCCGTTCCTGAGCTCAGCCAGGACGTCCCCCAGGGCCTTCTCCTCTTTCTGTTCCCACCAATAGTGCACAAAGGTTCCAGTTTCTCCACATATTTGTTTGTTTGTTGTGTTTGGCAAGTATTTGTGTTTTTTGTGTTCTGAGACAGGGTCTCGGTGTTGCTATGCAGCCTGGCCTGGCCTTGAATGCACGGAGATGCTCCTGCCTCAGCCTCCCGAGTGCTGGGATGGATGACAGGTGTCTCAGGGGCAAATGCTGATAAGCCTGGCAGTGTCAGGAGTTTGTCCTTTGGTGCCATTAAGTAAAACAAGGATCACGTGAGCTCAAGGCCACTACGGTGTGACAGCCACCTGGGGACCTAGACCTGCTGTGAGCGACCAATGCCGCGTGGGGTAGTGAGCGCAGTGGGACCGTTCCTGCCTCCCTGGGAGAGGGGGCCAGAGGAGACACCTTCGTGCTACTCAGACAAAGCACTGTGTAGAATGTGTGTGTCTTAGCTCTATGTGGTGGTGCATGCCTGTTATTCCATTTCTCAGGAGGCTGAGGCAGGATGGTTGATGGGAGTTTCGGGCCAGCCTGGATTACACATCTCAAAACCCCAAAATTGCCATCGTCACCATCATCATTATCATAATACTGCAAAAAAGAAGCCAAGCTCTTGCTCCCAGGCATTAGGATTTAACCTTGTTTGATTTTAGACGCAACTTCCCCCTGTGGGGTGTGAGTCAGGCGTGGGCCAGAGGGGTGGGACAGGTGTCCCACTGGGGTAGCACTCGCTCTGTGGGGTGTTGCGGGTCCCTGAGCGTGTGGGCTGATGTCCCCAAACTTCCTTCCAGGGACTCCACCTGGCGGCCCGTCCTCACCTGAGAGCCAGTCAGCCTGCCTTCCGGAAGTCTGCCCCGGCGCCCCAGGACCAGGTGATCCTCCACCAGGTGATCCTTGGGGTGTTGCTCATCAGCTACTGTGGCCCACTGTGCATCGGGAAGGGTGTTTGTTCA
>NW_004955604.1:318818-319934 GCF_000276665.1 Chinchilla lanigera
GTGTGTGTGTGTGTGTGTGTGTGTGTGTGTGTGTGTGTACCACGTCCCGCTTTCTGCACAGCTGCAGCCCAGGTGAGAAGCACGGTCCCCGATCTGCAGGCGCCTACACCACACAGGCTCTCGGGAGGCTGCTGTGGAAGGGTTTCTGGGCGGCCAGGTCCCCCCCGCACGCAGGCAGACGCTGCCTTTGCTGAGCTCGAGCACCATGCTGGGGCTTGCCTTCTGCACAGTACCCAGGGTTCCGGCTGGGCTGCTGACATACACCCCACCAAACACGGGGAATGCTGACATTTTAAAAATGCATTCCGAAAAGACGGGAGGCCCTGCCCTGGCTTCAGACACTCGTCCCATGGTCCTTGGCTCGGTCTGCAGTGGCGTTGGAGCCCTCTTTCCCGCCTCTGTGTCTCACTTCCTCTGTCTCCTGGTCACTCGCATTTTGGGAAAGAACCAATCTCACAGTGCCAGATCTGGTGAATAAGGTGGACGAGGACATAGTGTCACTTTTTTTGTTTGTTTTTTTTGGTACCGGGAATTGAACTCAGGACCTTGTGCTTGCCAGGCAGGTGCTGTGGCACTGAGCTATATCCCTGGCCCTTTTTTTTTTTTTTTTGAGGCAACTTTTTTTTTGAGACAGCATCTGGTTATGTAGTCTAGACTGGCCTTGAACTCACTGTGTAGCCCAGGCTGGCCTCAAACTCGTGGCAATCCTCCTGCCTCAGCCTCCCCAGTGCTTGGATGACTAGGTGCACACCACCACACTAGGCTGTAATATATCTTTAAAAAAATCTAAGCATTCAGTCTGGGCGTGGGCGCGTGTAGTGGTGCACATGTGTCATGCCAGCCCTCAAGAGGCTGAGGCAGGAGGCTCGCTGTGAGTTCGAGGCCAGCCTGGGCTATACAGTGAAACCTGTCTCAAAGAAAAAAGGCAATGACCGAAGTTTCTGACCACACCTGCTCTCGGCCAGGCAGGTCTAGGCCCAGGCCAGTCTGTGCTGGGGGCTGGCCGGCGTCGCTGACCCTCGGCCCTGTCCCCCTCGCGCCCCCAGACCCGCTGGACACCTACCGCGCGCACGTGCGCAGGACCTTCCGGCTGATGCGGGACCGCAACGCGCGCCC
>NW_004955604.1:320459-323372 GCF_000276665.1 Chinchilla lanigera
TTGTCCTTCGCGGGCGCGCCGGGGCCCTGCTGCCTGGGCTGGGACGAGCTGCGGCCCACGGGGCTGCTGCTGAGCAGCCTGCTGGCCAAGCAGCTGCTGCCCGAGGCGTCCCTGCTGGTCACCACGCGGCCCTGCGCGCTGGAGAGGCTGCAGGGGCTGCTGCAGCAGCCGAGGCACGCGGAGATCCTGGGCTTCTCCGAGGCCGAGCGGGAGCGGTACTTCCACAGGTTCTTCGGGCAGCCGCAGCAGGCGGCGCGGGCCCTCAGCTTCGTGCGCGACAGCGAGCCGCTGTTCTCGCTGTGCTTCGTGCCCCTGCTGTGCTGGGTGGTCTGCACCTGCCTGCGGCAGCGGCTGGAGGCGGGCGAGCTGCTGGGGCCCCCGGCGCGCACCACCACGGCCGTGTACACCCTCTACCTGCTCAGCCTGCTGCAGCCCAGGCCCGGCACCCCCACGCTGCAGGGCGCCCCGAACCACAGGAGCCTGTGCTCGCTGGCCGCCGAGGGGCTCTGGCAGCAGAAGGCCCTCTTCGAGGAGCGGGATCTGCGGAGGCACGGCCTGGATGGCGCCGACGTCTCCGCCTTCCTCAACGTGAGCGTCTTCCAGAAGGACATCGGCTGCGAGCGGCTGTACAGCTTCATCCACCTGAGCTTCCAGGAGTTCTTCGCGGCCATGCACTACTCCCTGGCCGGCGGGGACGGCGGGGCCGGCGGGGACGGGGCCCTGGGCCCCCGGCCCGAGGTGGCCGAGCTGCTGGCCAAGTACGCGCTGTCAGACCGGAGCTTCCTGGCGCTGACCGTGCGCTTCCTGTTCGGGCTTCTGAACGCGGAGACGCGGAGCTACCTGGAGAGGGCGCTGCGCTGGGCCGTCGAGCCGGGCCTGGAGGCGCAGCTGCTGGGCTGGATCCGCGGCCTGGCGCACAGCGAGGGCTGCACGCTGCAGCGGGGCTCCCTGGAGCTCCTGGGCTGCCTGTATGAGACGCAGGAGCCGGGCTTCATCCGGCAGGCCCTGCGCCCCTTCCAGGTGGTGGTGGTCAGCGACATCTCCACCAAGATGGAGCACATGGCCTGCGCCTACTGCGCCCAGAGCTGCGAGAGCGCCGCTGTGCTGCACCTGTCCGGGGCCCCGACGGCCTGCAGGGAGGAGGTGCAGGAGGAGGAAGAGGAGAGAGAGGAGGAGCAGGAGGAAGATGGCGTGGAGACTTCCAGGACCCAGATGCTGGCTGGGCAGCCGTGAGTACCTGCTGCGGCTGGCTCTTGTGTTTCTGCCCGTAACTGGGGCTCAGCACCTCCCAGGGGCTGGGGGCATCTTGGTTGTCACGGTGGGGGGGGCAGGGTGACATCGCTCACATCGGGTGGGGGGAGGCCAAGGATGGGGCAGACCTCCCACAGTTGCACGGCATGGGACGACCTCCCACGGCAAAGAGGGAGCTGGCCCTTGTGAGCTGGACATGGGGGCGTACACCTGTCATCCCAGCACTCTGGAGGCTGAGGCAGGAGGATCTCCGGGAGTTTGAGGCCAGCCTGGACTACTTGATGAGACCCTTTCTTTCTTTCTTTTTTTTTTTCTTCTTTTTTTTTTTTTCCTCCTGTACCGGGAATCGAACTCATGACCTTGCACTTGCCAGGCAGGCGCTGTGCCACTGAGCTAAATCCCAAGCCCCAGAGACCCTTTCTTAAAAAACGAAACAAGAAAAAACCAGTTGTATAGTGACCTGTAACACCCGGCCTTGCCAGGCGTGGGGGGGCACGCCTGTAATCCCAGCACTCGAGGCTGAGGCAGTAGGATTGCTGTGAGTTTGAGACCAGCCTGGGTTACAAAGTGAGCTCAAGGCCAGCCTGAACTGCATAGCGAGACTCTGTCTCAAATGGACAAAAAAAATACAAAAAAACCCCCCAAAACCCAAAAATAAACAAAACACGCAGCCTTCCCGTCCCACCCGCAGGCCCGAGAGCGACCTGCTACCCGACGCCTACAGCGAGCACCTGGCCGCAGCCCTGTGCTCCCACCGGGAGCTAGTGGAGCTGGGCCTGCGCCGCAGCGCGCTGGGCGCCCACGGGGTGAGGGTGCTGTGCCAGGGGCTGCGACACCCGCGCTGCCAGCTGCAGAACCTCAGGTGAGTCCGGCCCCGCCCCCCTGAGGGCCGGGCTGCCGGGGAGCTCAGCCCCTGACGCCCCCACATGCAGGCTGGGCGGGCCCGGTCCTCCGCCCCTCCAACACCACGGCGAGAAGGCTGGGCGGGAGGCGAAGCGGCCGCCCGCAGCTGACCCTGTCTCCTCCTCCACTCTGCGCCAGGCTGAAGCGGTGCCTCGTCCCCAGCTCCGCCTGCCGGGACCTCGCGGCGGCTCTGGTGGCCAACGCGCATCTGCTGCGGCTGGACCTCAGCGGCAACGGCCTGGGCGCGGCGGGCGCCGCGCTGCTGTGTGCCGGGCTCCGGCACCCGCGCTGCAGGCTGCAGACGCTGCAGTGAGTCTCACCCGGGACGCGCTGCCAAAACAGTGATTAATGCAGCTGCGTTTACGGCTGCCGGGAGCAGCAGTCCAGGCCTATAATCCAGCTGCTCAGGAGGCTGAAGCAGGAGGATCGCAGGTCGGAGCCCAGCCTGGATAACGAGACAGTGAGACCCTGTCTCCGAATACCAGGGATGTAGCTTAGAACTCCCGGGCACTGCTAAAAAATGGAGAAGAAAAAGAGGTTCTGGGGGCTGGGGATTTAGCTCAGCGGCACAGCGCCTGCCTGGCAAGCGCAAGGTCGTGAGTTCGATTTCCGACACTGGGAAAAAACCA
Source organism: Chinchilla lanigera (assembly GCF_000276665.1). NCBI lineage: Eukaryota > Metazoa > Chordata > Mammalia > Rodentia > Chinchillidae > Chinchilla > Chinchilla lanigera. The sequence continues at coordinate 323,243 of NW_004955604.1, forward strand.
AAAAAAAAAAGGAAAAAAAGAAAAAGAGGTTCTGGTTATGGGGTTGCTTTTCCTCCACTGCCACCTGCATCCCATGGCTTGAAGCAAAACCCTGTTCAGCTTGAGAAGTAGCTGGGAGTCCCCCAGTGTC
>NW_004955604.1:328237-334327 GCF_000276665.1 Chinchilla lanigera
TTTTGAGACAGGATCTCACTGTGTAGTTCAGGCTGGCCTTGAACTCACTGAGATCCTCCTGCCTCAGCCTCCTCAGTGCTGGGATGACTGGGTGCTGAGAGTTGCATTCTGTGTCTTGCCGGTTCCTGTGTTCGGGTCCTAAGCCCTGTCCCTTGGCGTGTGCCCTTTTGGAAACAGTCTGCTTCAGTGGCCTCGGGCTGCGGTGATGAAGCACCCCACGGGGCACTCAGCTGGCAGAGATTCACCCTCTACCCGCGGGTCTCGCTAGTTCAGGAAGCTGACCGGGCTGGGCTTGAGCTCACAGCCCTCCTGCCTCAGCCCCCTGCGCGCTGGGATGGCCTGTGAGCCCCACCTCGCTCTTCCCCCCTCACCCCGCTGTGCTGTGGAAGTCGGCAGCCCCCCTCTCCTGCAGGCTGGGCATCTGCCGCCTGGGCCCGGCCGCCTGCGCCGCGCTGTCCTGCGTGCTCCAGGCCGGGCGCCTCGGGGAGCTGGACCTCAGCTTCAACGACCTGGGTGACGCGGGCGCCGCGCTGCTGGGGGAGGGGCTGCGGCACCCCGCCAGCCGGCTGCGCAAGCTGTGGTGAGTGGGCCGGGCCGGCGCCTCCTGGCTCGGGCGTGGGGGGGACAGGAAACGTCTGGGGGGGGGGACATGGACAGCAAGGGTCTGGTGACCGGCTGTGTGCTGCTCTGAGCCCACCTCTGTAACAGTGCTTCTCCCCTTGAAGCTGGCGCTTGGGTACGTGTACAGCTTTTCACTCACTTTATTTTTATTTTTTTTATTTTTCGTCTTTTTGAGACAGGGTCTTCCTGTGCAGTTCAGGCTTCGCTTGAGCCCACTTCATAGCTCAGGCTGGCCTCGAACTCACAACGATCTTCCTGCCTCAGCCTCCCGAGTGCTGGGATTATAGGTGTGCCTGGCTTTGGTTGTTGTTTTTTGAAACAGGACTTCACTGTGTAGCCCAGGCTGGCCTTGAACTCATGGTAATCCTCCTGCCTCAGCTTCCCAAATGTTGGGATTACGGGCCTGCACCACCATGCCCGAAGGCTTTAATTTATTATGGTTATGTTTTTTCTTGTTTGACTTTTTTTTTTTGGTACTGGGAATTGAACTCAGGACCTTGCACTTGCCAGGCAGGCGCTTATGCCACTGAGCTGTATCCCTGGCTGCTTTTGTCTTTGAGACCCGGTTTTGCTACACAGTTGAGGCTGGCTTTGAACTCAAAGAGTGATGCTCCTGCCTCAGCCTCCCAGTGCTGGGGTTACAGGCGTGGGCCACCGCACCCGGCGTACATTTTGGTTATTGGAGACAGGATCTCTCTGTGTAGCCCAAGCTGGCCTTAAACTCACCAGGTGCAGGAATCAGATAGGCACCACTAGGCTGACTTTAAGTGTGTTTAAATACTTTTCGTGACCAACTGGGCTTTGCCCTGGCTGGGCCCCCACCTCCCTCTTCTAGGGGTCCCCTAAGCACCGCACTGATCCCAGGCTCCCCTGTCCCCGCCCTGCGCAGGCTGGACAGCTGCAGCCTCACAGCTGGGGCCTGCGAGGACCTCTATCACGTGCTGGGCAGCAGCCCCGCCCTGACCGAGCTCTACCTGACCAACAACGCCCTGGGGGACCTGGGTGTGCGGCTGCTGTGCAGGAGGCTGAGGCAGGCCAGCTGCAGGCTACGTGTGCTCTGGTGAGAGGTTCTGGCTGCTGGGGTAGGGAGCCCGGGCTTGCAGTGGGGGCCGGGGGTGCACACGCCTGAGCCCACACCCTGAGGACGAAGAACCCCCAAAACAAGGACACTGCACCCACCCACTCCCACATGGCTTCACTTTTGGTTTTCACTACCTAGTCTGAACTGGCCTCTGTCTCAGGGAGGTCCTCTTGCCTCAGCCTCCAAAGTGTTGTCCTAGGCCTGCAAGGCCACCATGGTAATTCTATTACTACCAACCTAGTGACGTTTGCAAACCTGCTCTACACCTCCTCTCACCTTGTGTCCTGATCCTGACATGACTTCATTAGCTTAGGGATTTGAAGTGGAGGGTGATACCTGAGTGCCTGGACCAAGACCTGGAACCCAAGCACTCTGGAGGCAGAGGCAGGAGGATCACAGATGTGACCACAAAGCTGAGCAATGGGAATCCAGCAAGTAATCAAAATTTTAAATTAAAACTCAGCTCAAAGATCCTGGGTTCAGGGCTGGGGATTTGCTAAACTCGAGGTCCTGAGCTTGAGGATTCCAAAGTGATTGCGGGTATCGAATTAAAGAGGCGGGGTTTGAGCCGGTAATGGTGGCTCACGCCTGAAACCCCACTCAGGAGGCTGAGGCAGGAAGATCATTGCGAGTTTGAGGCCTGGCTGGGTTAAAGAGTGAGCTCAGACTCAGCCTGAAAGGCACTGGGAGACACTGTCTAAAAAAAAGGTACAAAGATCTGCTGTTTAAACCCCAGTAACAATTGACACTCAAGGGGCTCTAGGTTACACAGGCCGCGTGCCCTGCCCACAGCCAATATTTTTCCCCCAGGTTGTTCGGGATGGAGCTGAGCAAATCCACACACAGGAGGCTGGCCGCACTGCGGGCTGGGAAGCCCTCCCTGGACCTGGGCTGCTGAGAGCCCCAGAAGAGGCTGCCGCGCCTCACCCCCAGCCGGGAGGCCGATCCCGGGGAGACCTGTGGGGCCCACCCACCAGACCTTGGGGCCTGTGTGTGGATGCCCAGTCAGGAGGATCCCCAGGAATCCCAGCCCAGCGGGCCTACACGGTTTGGTGAAAGGCCAGCCTCAAGAGTGTAACAAAAAATACGCCTAAAAATTCTCGCTCGGTTGCTACCGCCCCCGTAAAGTTCGGTGTGCTCAGGAGCCCAGAAAGTTCCCAGAGTCGAGGGAGCCTCCCCATCACAGCCATGTTCGGCGCCCCCAGACCCAGGCGGACTAGCTGTTCTGTGAAACTCCGGGGGACCTGCCCACCGGGGGGGGAGGGGGAGCAAGGCCGTGCACCATGCACAGCCCCTCGGGGTACCCCGCCCCCACAGGGCCGAGCCCGGGACGCACCCACACTTAGACCAGAGGCAGCGAGAAAAGTCGCATTCCACCGCTTTATTAACGCAGTCAGAACCAGGCCGCCCGCCCCGCCCAACGGCCCCTCGTCCGGGCCCGGCCCGGGCTGCCGTGGCCCGCTGTGGTCCGACGCCGCGTCTTCCTCACACAGCGAACCGCAAAAAGGAAGCACTTCCCACACGCACACGGGCAGCGCCTCCCTTTTGCGGGCCGCGGTCTGAGGTTCGCACTGCAGAGATCCGCTGGGGAGGCCGAGGCAGGAGAGGCCAGGCTGGGGTTTCCGACGCCCTCACAAAGCAAGAGGGTCGTCCCTGGAAAGGTGCGGCTTTGTCGGGCTGTTCAGCCCGAGGAGGCCGCGTCGCGCAGGTGGAGGCCGCACAGTCCACCGGGCGGGTAGTGGCCACAGGCGTGCTTACTCTAAGGGACCTCACCTCGGCAGGACTCACAAGCGGCGGGATCAAAGCGCTGGGTCCCAGCACCTGAGAGCACTGTTTCCTGTATCCTAAACACCCTCCCGCCTCAGCCTCCCCGGACGGGCGGCGCCCCTGGCCGGATCGCAGCGGTGCCGGCCGGAGACCCTCGAATGCCGTAGCACTGTGCTGGCCGCAGAGTGCTACCGCATTTGAGGGCCCCCGGGCGGCAGTTGGGGGCGGCGGGGACCCCAGCCCGACGGATCGCTGCGGGGCGCTGCCCGGCCGGCGGCACTCGGAACCCGGCGGCACTTTCTGTCCATAGCACAAAGTGCCCCCACGGTTTGAGTGGCGCAGGCGGGGTGGGGGGACCCGGGCCAGTGCGGGCCGGCCCGGGCTGGTCCAGGACGGAGGAGCGTCGTCAGGGGGCCGGGGATGGGTCGGTCAGGGCGGCGCCAGCCTCTTGGGGGTTTGCGATGACTCCGGGGCGGAGAGCCTGGGTCGAGGTCAGCGATGGGACGGAGCGGCGCGGAGCAGAGCAGAGAAGAACACGAGCGAAGGTCCGGAGGTGGAGACGGATCCCAGGCCTCAGCGGCTGCTGCTCTTATAGACCGCCCGACGAGGGGACAGGGACCCTCCTCCGCCCCCACCCCAACCCCACCCCACCCCTCTGGGTCTCCCTCCTCCCCAGGCCCTGCAGCGCCTCCCTGATCCTTTCAAAGAGCTTTAATCCCCTGCACGAGGAAAAGGATTTTTGGCTTGGGTGTGGTGACGCTCAGGAGGCTGAGACAGGACTATCTTATCAACTCAAGGCCACCCTAGGCTACCTGCTGAGTTTAAGATCGTGTGTGGCCTGGCGCAGTGGCGGGAGCCCGTAATCCCTGAGTGGGGAGGCTGAGGCAGGAGGATTTGAGCACTTTGGATGCCAGCCTTGGTTACACAGAGAGACCCTGTCTCAAAAATCAAGAGAACAGAACAAGAAACCACTATAACAATTATAATTTGCCTTGATTCCTGCGTAGTGGAACACAGAGTGCAGGGCCTTTAAGGAAGGAATTCCAAGCCCGGCGTGGTGGCGCACGCCTGTAGTCCCAGCACTCGGGAGGCTGAGGCAGGAGGATTGTTAGGAGTTCGAGGCCAGCCTGGGCTACAAAGTGAGCTCAAGGGCAACCTGAACTGCACAGCAAGACCATGTCTTAAAAAGACAAACAAACAAAAAAAAAGAAAAAAGAAAAGAAATTCCAAGGCCGGGCGTGATGGCGCATGCCCGTTGTCCCAGCATAGAGGAGGCTGAGGCAGGAAGATCGGTGCAAATTCAAGGCCAGCCTGAACTACATAACGAGTCCCTGTTTCAAAAACAAACACAGGAAAAAAAAAACAAAACAAAACAGAAAAACAAACAAAAACAACCAGACACAGGCCTGGTATTTTAGCTCAGCAGCACAGTGCCTGCCTGGCAAGCATGAGGTTGTGAGTTTGATTCCCAGTACAAAAAAAAAAAAAAAAAAACAGCACAAGAAAGGCAAGAAATTCCCATCACCTGGCACTGCAGTCATTCATCTGACTGAGATCTAAATGCACTTTACTTCCTGATTACGGAGCAAACCGGCCCCCAGGCCCTCTGTGATTTCCTGGAGCTGGAGAGGAAAAGTCCAGCGCGGGGCTGCAGGGCGCAGTGGCACACAGGCCTGGAACCCCGCGGCTCCGGGGGCCGAGGCGGGAGCGCTGCCAGGCCTGGGCTATTTGGGGAGACTGCCTCGGGATCTTAGGAAAGGGGTTAGGGAGCGAGGCCTCGAGGTGCACGCCCGTCCTCCCAGCCCGGTCGCCCGTGCAAGAGAATCGATGCAGGTGTGAGTCCATTCTGGGTTTCATGGAGGGCTCCAGCCCAGCCTGGAGTGCATAGGGAGACCCCGTGTCCTCAGGTGACCCCCAACGGTCACAAGCCGGGGATCCCGGTCCAAAGCCTCCGCGGGCAGCGCAGGAGAGCGCCAGGCGCGGGAAAGCTGGGGGAGCAGGGCGGGGAGCCCTGGGCTGCGCGGGGAGCCCCTCTCCCCTTGGGACTTCTCTTGCCCTTTTCTCTGGGGGAGAGGTTTCTAGCTTGCAACATGAGCCTGGCCGGGCGAGAGGGGCAAGTGTGTGACCCCGGGAAGCCAGGGCTAATTGGTGAGGTGGGGAGACCCTGTCCCCAAAGAAACAGGGAGTAGAAAGGTCTGGGCATGCCGCTGAGCGCAGGCCCTGGGTTCCATTCCCAACAGCAGCAAATAAGGGCGGAAATTTTAACATGTTTGGACCTCGGGCCTTGCGGTCCTCCGCAAAGGTGCTGGGTCTGAGCTCCGGCCTGTGTCCTCACGTTTCTGTAATTTCCCTTCCCTCCTCATGAGTATTTTATTTATTTATTTATTTAGTCTTTCTGAGACAGGGTCTCGCTATGCAGTTCAGGCCGGCCTTGAGTTCACTATGTAGCCCAGGCTGGTCTCGAACTCACGATCCTCCTGCCTCAGCCTCCCGAGTACTGGGATTACAGGGATGCGGCACGCCTGGCTTCAGTGTTTTAAACAGCAATTTTGGTGGAAGAAGGGGACCATTTTCTCCTCCTGCTCCTAAAACTGCACATTCTCCTTTGACCTTGAGGCCGG
>NW_004955604.1:334921-337251 GCF_000276665.1 Chinchilla lanigera
TCTATATATATATATATATATATATATATATTTCAAGGAATATAGCTCAGCGGCACAGTGCCTGCCTGGCAAGTGCAAGGTCCTGAGTTTGATTCCTGGTGCAAAAAAAAGAAAAATTTCATATATATAGGAAGCTGACGTTTGCACTCAGGTTCTCGAGGAATTACATTAATTTTATATTTGGGTGATTTGACAGAGTCTCTCAATAGGTAACCTAGACTGGCTTCAAATTTATGATGCTCCCGCCTCAGCCTCCTGGGTGCTGGGATTACAGGCGTGCCCCACTGTGCCGGGCAACCATCCTTGCGCTTTAGATCCGCTCTAGATTCTGCACTGTGCCCCGCAGGAGCGGACCGCGATGGCTGCGGTTCTGGTAGCTCCGTCCTCCTGGAGGTCTCCTTAGGTCCTGTGGAGCCTGAGGTGGGGGAGTCAGGGAAACCGGATGTGAGGCCGCAGCATTCACGGCTCCTCCGCCCGCTGCTGCTCCAGGCAATCAGGGAATCAGTGTCCAGCCGGGGCTGGACCCAGTTCCGGCAGCCTCTGAACCGAGCACGCTGCAGGGTGTGATGCCCCACACCTATAACCCCAGCTCCTTGGGAGGCTGAGGCAGGAGAATCTGAAATTGGAGGCCAACCTGGACAATGCAGAGAACCCTGTCTCCAAATTTAACAATCTCAAGGGGAGGTAAGGAGAGTTAGGATGTGTCATGCTCGTGTACTAGCTCTCCCGTGGGGAATGTTATCGTGTGCTGTAGCCATGGACTAATAAAAATAAAAATTAAAGCCCGCATGGTGGTGCACACTTGCAAGCCAACATTTGGGAGGCTGAGGCAGGAGGATCGCTGTTAGTTTGAGGCCAGCATGCTGCTCTCAGCGACTGAGCCACTCCTCCTCTGCCCCCAACACTGGGCCAGGCCCCGGGGATCCGCGGGCTGTGTGCACCGAACAGCCAGGTCTCCCGGATCCTCGCCAGCCCCCCCCCCCCCCTGCACCCTGGAGGAGCTGAGGCCGAGCCGTCGCCCCGGCAGCGCCGCACCTGAGCGGAACCATTCCGGGCCACAGCCCGTCACCCAGGGCCTCTCCTGTCCGGAGGAGGCCGAAAAGCCGGCTCACCCCGACCCCGACCTCTTCCCCTTGCGAGCCGGAAGCAGCCTCTGCTCGGGCCCCGTAGGACTGGACAGCAATCCTGCTGCTCCCCTGCATGAGCTCTGCTTCCGGAGCCTGGTCTGAGCACTGCGGACAGCAGCACCCCGAGCTCTCTTTCCTCCCTTCCTTCCCTTTCTTTTTTGACTTCGTCCTTTACTTTTTGTTGTTTGTTTGTTTGATTTTCCGGTACCGGGAATCGAACTCACGACCTTGCGCTTACCAGGCATGCGCTGTGCCGCTGAGCTAAACCTCCAGCCCCTTTCCTTCTTTGAGATAGGGTCCCGCTATTAGCCCAGGCTGGCCTCAGACTCACAGGGATCGTCCTGCCTCAGCCTCTGGAGCAGCTGGGATTAAGGCCTGCACCATCTTGCCTGGCTTTTTTTTCTTTTTTTTTTTAAGGCAGAAGGAACCAGAAATTCCAAAGAACGAGGCAAAAAGCTTTCACCACCCGGGGTGGGGGGGATAAAGGTCGCAGACGCCGCTGCACCTGAGACCTCCCGCAGCGGGAAGGGCAGCATTTGCAAGTCCTCGAGCTCTTGTTATTTAATTACCCCGGGAGCCCACCCGGTCCTGAGCTTTGTCTGCCCGGAGCCACCACAATAGCAGTGGCCCTGCCCTTTCCGCAGCCTCGGGCGGGCGGGTGATGATCCCATTTAATTTATTTCTGGCATTGCAAGGGAAACACCCCATTTTCTACATTTTCTTCTGCGGAAAGAGCTGAAGAAAAAACTGGGGCGGGAGCAGGCAGGAGCACCCCTGTGATCCTAGCTCTCTTGGAGGCTGAGGCTGGAGGCTCCAAGCTCGGGCCCATCCTAGGCAACTCAGCAGTGTCATGAGAGGCTGTCTCAAAATAAAAAATAAAAACTAGGCTGGGGTGTTGCTCAGTGAAACTGAGTTATCTCACAATATTTTTAAAAAGGGGGGCCCCTCTTGTGCTCTTGCTGCTTTTGCTGTCTTCTGCTGCCTTGGGCCGTTGCCCCGTACCCTGCCACCGGGCCTTAGAGCCAGCTGATTACAGGCTGAAACCTCCACAAACTGCTTTTTAAAAGTTTGGGGCAATCTTAGCTTTATGGAAAAGTTGCAACAGTAATACAGAGAATTCCCAGAGATCCCTCATCTGGTTTTGCAGGTTGTCAACCTTCTGTAGGGCCTGGTACACCCGGAAGAAAAGCCCCGCATTGAGAC
>NW_004955604.1:342460-343554 GCF_000276665.1 Chinchilla lanigera
CTCACTTTGTAGCCCAGGCTGGCCTCGAACTCGCAAAGATCTTCCTGCCTCAGCCTCCCGAGTGCTGGGATTACAGGCGTGTGTCACCACGCCCAGCTTCAGTCTTTTACTTGCGCCGGGGACCGAACTCAGGGACCACTGAGCTCCAACCCCAGCCCCCTCTTTTTTCCAATCTGCACCACGCATTGTACTTTACTGAAAACAACAACAAAAAAGCCAGAGTTCACATGTAGAAGGAGCAGAGGAACCAAGACCGTACCTCCCACAGGAAATGTTTCTCAAGGTCCTGAGGGCTACTTTCGGCCATGCTAACTGCCCTGGCGACTGGGGGGCGGAGATAGTCATAGAGTGGGTACACGTCCCTTCCAAGATGGTTGCAAGCCGTCACACCCACGCTGTCCTCCCTCTCACGCAAGATGCAACGGCCGCAAGACATCGGGAAGCTGCAGGTCTTGCCTGTTTGGCCCGCTGTGAGCAAGGATGGCGTGACGGACGGGCCAGCTGCAGGGTAGCTGCCCACGACACGGTGGCCAGGAAAGAGGGCACCCACCCTGTCCAGGCAGGAGGTTAGGGCGCGGCCTGTCAATCAGAGAGGCAGGACGCATGCCTAGAAAACTAGTTCCCAAGCCGTACGCCTGGGACCAATCAGAAAGTGCTATCTTCAGTGTTTCCAGCAGGAAATCAAGCAGGTTTCTGATAGGACGGCCTAGCTCTGACGTCAGAAGGGAACTAGCAAAGGTGGCGACCATTGGCCCCATGGCTGTGGTGGTGGGCGCGGTGGTTGGTGCGGTGCTTCGCCCTCACTCTTCGGAGATGCTTCTTTCCATTCCTTTATTAAATGTTTTTTGGTTTTTGTGTGTGTGTGTGTGTGTTTTTCCGACAGGGTCTCGCTATGCAGTTCAGGCTGGCCTTGAGCTCACTTTGTAGCTCAGGCTGGTCTCGAATTCCTAACGATCTTCCTGCCTCAGCCTCCCGAGTGCTGGGATTACAGGCGTGCGCCACCACGCCCGGCTCCTTTATTAAATGTTAAAGCTACCTTTTACACCGTGTCCAATTCTTCCTTCAGGATAACCTGCAGAGAATCTCACGAAAGA